>NC_086384.1:38749209-38762541 GCF_036588685.1 Mytilus trossulus | reverse complement strand
TTGTCTCATTGACAACTTATACCACATCTTCTTATGTCTAAATAGGGTAGATAATTGTCTCATTAACACTTATACCACATCTTCTTATGTTTAAATAGGGTAGAGAATTGTCTCATTGACACTTATACCACATCTTCTTATGTCTAAATAGGGTAGAGAATTGTCTCATTGACACTTATACCACATCTTCTTATGTCTAAATAGGGTAGAGAATTGTCTCATTGACACTTATACCACATCTTCTTATGTCTAAATAGGGTAGAGAATTGTCTCATTGACACTTATACCACATCTTCTTATGTCTAGAGAAATTGTCTCATTGACACTTATACCACATCTTCTTATGTCTAAATAGTGTAGAGAGTTGTCTCATTGACACTTATACCACATCTTCTTATGTCTAAATAGGGTAGAGAATTGTCTCATTGACACTTATACCACATCTTCTTATGTGCTAAATAGGGTAGAGAATTGTCTCATTGACACTTATACCACATCTTCTTATGTCTAAATAGGGTAGAGAATTGTCTCATTGACACTTATACCACATCTTCTTATGTCTAAATAGGGTAGAGAATTGTCTCATTGACACTTATACCACATCTTCTTATGTCTAAATAGGGTAGAGAATTGTCTCATTGACACTTATACCACATCTTCTTATGTCTAAATAGGGTAGAGAATTGTCTCATTGACACTTATACCACATCTTCTTATGTCTAAATAGGGTAGAGAATTGTCTCATTGACACTTATACCACATCTTCTTATGTCTAAATAGGGTAGAGAATTGTCTCATTGACACTTATACCACATCTTCTTATGTGCTAAATAGGGTAGAGAATTGTCTCATTGACACTTATACCACATCTTCTTATGTCTAAATAGGGTAGAGAATTGTCTCATTGACACTTATACCACATCTTCTAATGTGTAAATAGGGTAGAGAATTGTCTCATTGACACTTATACCACATCTTCTTATGTCTAAATAGGGTAGAGAATTGTCTCATTGACACTTATACCACATCTTCTTATGTCTAAATAGGGTAGAGAATTGTCTCATTGACACTTATACCACATCTTCTTATGTCTAAATAGGGTAGAGAATTGTCTCATTGACACTTATACCACATCTTCTTATGTCTAAATAGGGTAGAGAATTGTCTCATTGACACTTATACCACATCTTCTTATGTCTAAATAGGGTAGAGAATTGTCTCATTGACACTTATACCACATCTTCTTATGTCTAAATAGGGTAGAGAATTGTCTCATTGACACTTATACCACATCTTCTTATGTCTAAATAGGGTAGAGAATTGTCTCATTGACACTTATACCACATCTTCGTATGTCTAAATAGGGTAGAGAATTGTCTCATTGACACTTATACCACATCTTCGTATGTCTAAATAGGGTAGAGAATTGTCTCATTGACACTTATACCACATCTTCTTATGTCTAAATAGGGTAGAGAATTGTCTCATTGACACTTATACCACATCTTCTTATGTCTAAATAGGGTAGAGAATTGTCTCATTGACACTTATACCACATCTTCTTATGTCTAAATAGGGTAGAGAATTGTCTCATTGACACTTATACCACATCTTCTTATGTCTAAATAGGGTAGAGAATTGTCTCATTGACACTTATACCACATCTTCTTATGTCTAAATAGGGTAGAGAATTGTCTCATTGACACTTATACCACATCTTCTTATGTCTAAATAGGGTAGAGAATTGTCTCATTGACACTTATACCACATCTTCTTATGTCTAAATAGGGTAGAGAATTGTCTCATTGACACTTATACCACATCTTCTTATGTCTAAATAGGGTAGAGAATTGTCTCATTGACACTTATACCACATCTTCTTATGTCTAAATAGGGTAGAGAATTGTCTCATTGACACTTATACCACATCTTATGTCTAAATAGGGTAGAGAATTGTCTCATTGACACTTATACCACATCTTCTTATGTCTAAATAGGGTAGAGAATTGTCTCATTGACACTTATACCACATCTTCTTATGTCTAAATAGTTTTTATGAAACATGACTGTTTCGTTTAATGAAGCAATTAAAAATCGACCATTTATCTTTTTAAATTTGTGTCCTTTTTTTTTTTAGAATAAATTGCTTAATTCTAAGTTAAAACATATAATATCACTATGAGTTTCCTTTGTCTTTTTGATAATTAAATGTGTTCTTTGACATAACTCGGGACAATTTTCACAAAGAACCACCCCTCCCCCTTTACCGTAGTTGAAAAGACTTTGATCAATGACCTTGATCGAACTCGTCTAAACTATATATGTCTATCAAAAGACCTTTTATTGTTTGGAAGCTCATCTCATATGTCAAAGACTGGACATAATAAGTTAATTATAAGTTGATATATTGTCTTTACATAAAATTACATGTCCAAATGTTTGAACCGGTAAGGTGAAACCAAATTGATTTTTGTTTGTTTGGATATTTTCCATTGAAATTTCTGTTAGAAACTGGATTTTATTTTAAATATTTTCTCCTGTATTCTAAAAGAAAAACATAAAAAAGCTGCCTTTCTTCAATTTTGAAATACGAAGCAAACAAAATAAGGCAAGGAAAAAAACTCCAAAAAACAAACAAAAACAAACAACAAATCACATCCACTATTTTGAGAGACCAAAATGACGTCTATTGCCATGTATATCTATGTCAAACTTGTACTTCTACGTCCACAAATGGACAAGTGACGTCAATAACTTACCTCAGGCAAAATATTACAAAATTTTTGATGGAATGATTGTTTATTTTATTTTAAAAATGCATGATACTCAATTGAAAATTGAGAAAATTTACTTAATTGAGTAAAAATAAATTCCATATTGAGTTTTAAATCAAAATCATAGATCGGCGAAAAGTACGAATTAAAGTAAACCAAATGAATTGAATTTTCTTGGCCTGTACATAGAAATATTGTTGACCATTGCCTCGAGATATTGTATAAGTTATTCATTGTAATAGGTCACTTAAGGGTTCTTCACACAGGTTTTACACAAAGAAAAATATTGACATTCATTTAAAGAATATAGAGAAAAAAAAACTCCATTTCATATTTTTATTTAGAAATTAAAAAGGTTTACAAATTGGTCAGTTGCCGAAATATCTATAAGGGAATTGTCATTTACCGAAAATCCTTTAGGTGCCTCATTTAATAGTTGTTTTGTCTATAAAACAATAGGTTATTATTCTTGACAAAATTAGTATCTTGCGATAGAAATGGCTTTAATGGTGGTGTCTGCAATTTTGTTCTTTTCAATTTCATGCGTTTTGGTAACTTGTTTTAGGATACCAGGATTCGGTGGCTCGTCTGGTATGCATGGCTCGCCCGGTTTAACGGGTTTTCCGGGTATAGCTCCACCAAGTAAGTTATTTTTTCGATCATAAACTTTAAAATTACTCAGATATCAATTTATACTATTAATTAACGATTGCTTCAATATATTCTTTTTTTTTCATTATACATGCATGCGATTTACTATGAATTTAGATACTTCAGAAGTATTCATTCGTTAATAATTCAGGATTTCTAATTCGTGTTTTATCATTTCATCTCTATTTACTTTTTGTTTACCATAAAATTAACTTACTTGTTGTAAATCTACATCATCTCAATAATTCATTTGCTGGTTTCAAATTGCAAAAAATCATTATTGAAAAATGGATAGAACTTGGACGTTTCCGGAACATATTTGATTCTTTGAACAATCTATACGATTAACAGTTTATGTTCTATTCTCTCCTTAAATTATATGACTGTATGCAAAATGTATTTTGTAATGTATAATTATCTCTGCTTGGAAGAATATTTAGTAATATCTTAAGGATAGAGACATAATGAAAACATCCATATTATGTGAAAAATATATTTAGCCGCCCTCTCCCAATCTTGAATTCGTAACTGCAATGGAAATGAATTTTCCTACGCCTTCACTAAAATGCCAGTTAATCTGAAAAGGGTATGACTTCTTGTTGACTCTAGACAGGGGTTACAAAGTTAATCACCTTCATAATATTAAAAGCAAATGAGAAACTAAAAGTTAAGTTTATGCATGTACAGATCGGCACAGTTTATACAAGTACAGACGCAATTTATACAAGTACAGACTTAACACAAATGAAGTACAGACGCAATTTATACAAGTACAGACGCAATTAATACAACTGAAGTACGGACGCAATTTATACAAGTACAGACGCAATTAACACAAATGAAGTACAGACGCAATTTATACAAGTACAGACGCAATTAATAAAACTGAAGTACGGACGCAATTTATACAAGTACAGACGCAATTAACACAAATGAAGTACAGACGCAATTTATACAAGTACAGACGCAATTAATACAACTGAAGTACGGACGCAATTTATACAAGTACAGACGCAATTAACACAAATGAAGTACAGACGCAATTAATACAACTGAAGTACGGACGCAATTTATACAAGTACAGACGCAATTGACACAAATGAAGTACAGACGCAATTTATACAAGTACAGATTCAATTAATACAACTGAAGTACAGACGCAATTTATACAAGTACAGACGCAATTACTACAACTGAAGTACAGACGCAATTTATACAAGTGCAAACGCAATTTTTACGCAATTTATACAAGTACAGACGCAATTTATACACACTTTAAACAAGTACATACGCAATTTATACAAGTGTAGACGCAATTTATACAAGTACAGACGCAATTTATACACAATATATACAAGAACAGACGCAATTTGTACACAATTTATACAGGTACAGACACAATTTTTAATAGAACTGACACATCAATTCACATGACACTTAACTCTTAAAAACATGCAAATGTTATGTACGACTACTGCTTGGATTGACAACCGTGTAAAATTAATAAGCATTATATTTAGCTGACAAGGTGCGAATTCAGATTTTGAGTCAACTTATTGTGCAATTAAAGATTTCTTCTAGAAACTTTATAATAATTTTGAAAAAAAACCCGGTAGGGTTCGTAAGTAAGAAAAAAAAAGAATAATTGTTTGTTTCATAATATAACAAATGCCGAATTGGGGAGCTATGGGCGCGTAAACCACCATCCCGGTTTAATATCCTATCTGTAGATCAAGGGAGAAATCTACGGAAACCGGTTAGTGTCAGGGTAGAGTTTTATTTTTAAGTCGTTTAACGACTTAGCTCACTTGTTTAAACGACTTAGATAAGTTGTTATAACGACTTAGCATATTTATCTTGTTATAACAACTTAACTAACTTGTTTTAACGACTTAGCTTACTTGTTTAAACAACTAAGCTAACTCGTTAAAACGACTTAGCTAACTTGTTTAAACAACTTAGCTAACTTGTTATAACGACCTTGCTAATTTAACTCGTTATAACAACTTAGCTTACTCGTTTAACGATTTAGCTAAGTCGTTTAAACAACTTACCTATCTCGTTAAAACAAGTAAGCTAAGTTGTTATAGCAAGATAAATATGCTAAGTCGTTATAACAACTTAGCTAAGTTGTTTAAACAAGTTATCTAAGTCGTTAAAACAAGTTAGCTAAGTTGTTAAAACAAGTTAGCTAAGTTGTTATAACAAGATAAATATGATAAGTTGTTATAACAAGATGAATATGATTAGTCGTTATAACAACTTAGCTAAGTCGTTAAAACAAGTTAGCTAAGTCGTTTAACGACTTAAAAATAAAACTCTACCCTGACATTAACCGGCTTCCGTAGAAATCCTTACAAAATCAATAAAACCCTTACTTACATGATGTTGGGGTTAAATGATGGTCTCCGATTTTATTTAGCATGGAAACAAATTTGGTTAACATTAAATAATGGAGACAAAAAGGCAAGCAAAACAACAGAATGAGACAATTGGTAAAAATAAAAAAAAAGAGTAGAGAAGAAAGTAAATAACTTTTATAGCTGACTATGCGGTGTGGGTTTTGCTCATTGTTGAAGGCCGTACGGTGACATATAATTGTTAATGTTTGTGTCATTTTTGTATCTTGTGGATAGTTGTCTCATTGGCAATCATACCATCTTCTTTTTTTTTTTTTTTTTTTTTATAAAAACCATAATGATAATGCAGAAATCAGGAATAGTTATCAAAAGTACCAGGATTATAATTTTATACGCCAGACGCGCGTTTCGTCTACATAAGACTCATCAGTGACGCTCAGATCAAAATAGTTAAAAAGCCAAACAAATACAAAGTTGAAGAGCATTGAGGACCCAAAATTCCAAAAAGTTGTGCCAAATACGGCTAAGGTAATCTACTCCTGGGGTAAGAAAATCCTTAGTTTTTCGAATAATTCAAAGTTTTGTAAACAGAAAATTTATAAAAATTACCATATAATTGATATTCATGTCAACACCGAAGTGCTGACTACTGGGCTGGTGATACCCTCGGGGACGAAACGTCCACCAGCAGTGGCATCGACCCAGTGGTGTAAATAGTTATCAAAAGTACCAGGATTATAATTTTATACGCCAGACGCGCGTTTCGTCTACATAAGACTCATCAGTGACGCTCAGATCAAAATAGTTAAAAAGCCAAACAAATACAAAGTTGAAGAGCATTGAGGACCCAAAATTCCAAAAAGTTGTGCCAAATACGGCTAAGGTAATCTACTCCTGGGGTAAGAAAATCCTTAGTTTTTCGAATAATTCAAAGTTTTGTAAACAGAAAATTTATAAAAATTACCATATAATTGATATTCATGTCAACACCGAAGTGCTGACTACTGGGCTGGTGATACCCTCGGGGACGAAACGTCCACCAGCAGTGGCATCGACCCAGTGGTGTAAATAGTTATCAAAAGTACCAGGATTATAATTTTATACGCCAGACGCGCGTTTCGTCTACATAAGACTCATCAGTGACGCTCAGATCAAAATAGTTAAAAAGCCAAACAAATACAAAGTTGAAGAGCATTGAGGACCCAAAATTCCAAAAAGTTGTGCCAAATACGGCTAAGGTAATCTACTCCTGGGGTAAGAAAATCCTTAGTTTTTCGAATAATTCAAAGTTTTGTAAACAGAAAATTTATAAAAATTACCATATAATTGATATTCATGTCAACACCGAAGTGCTGACTACTGGGCTGGTGATACCCTCGGGGACGAAACGTCCACCAGCAGTGGCATCGACCCAGTGGTGTAAATAGTTATCAAAAGTACCAGGATTATAATTTTATACGCCAGACGCGCGTTTCGTCTACATAAGACTCATCAGTGACGCTCAGATCAAAATAGTTAAAAAGCCAAACAAATACAAAGTTGAAGAGCATTGAGGACCCAAAATTCCAAAAAGTTGTGCCAAATACGGCTAAGGTAATCTACTCCTGGGGTAAGAAAATCCTTAGTTTTTCGAATAATTCAAAGTTTTGTTAACAGAAAATTTATAAAAATTACCATATACTTGATATTCATGTCAACACCGAAGTGCTGACTACTGGGCTGGTGATACCCTCGGGGACGAAACGTCCACCAGCAGTGGCATCGACCCAGTGGTGTAAATAGTTATCAAAAGTACCAGGATTATAATTTTATACGCCAGACGCGCGTTTCGTCTACATAAGACTCATCAGTGACGCTCAGATCAAAATAGTTAAAAAGCCAAACAAATACAAAGTTGAAGAGCATTGAGGACCCAAAATTCCAAAAAGTTGTGCCAAATACGGCTAAGGTAATCTACTCCTGGGGTAAGAAAATCCTTAGTTTGTCGAATAATTCAAAGTTTTGTAAACAGAAAATTTATAAAAATGACCATATAATTGATATTCATATCAACACCGAAGTGCTGACTACTGGGCTGGTGATACCCTCGGGGACGAAACGTCCACCAGCAGTGGCATCGACCCAGTGGTGTAAATAGTTATCAAAAGTACCAGGATTATAATTTTATACGCCAGACGCGCGTTTCGTCTACATAAGACTCATCACCCTCGACAAGACCCTCATATTTTATGCAACTACTATTAGAATAATATGACATTGTTTATTTACTAATTTCGATTTTTTTGTACTCATTCTTCTATTCATTTATGTATTTATTTTTGGTTATTTACTTCAAAATAATCCACAAGTTAACATATACTAGATAATTGTCTTTGCTCTAACTACTTTATGTCGCGTGCTTAGTGGAAAAGCAACACACTTAGTGGAAAAGCAACACACTTTATTTTTAAACTCTTCAGTTGAAACGAATTTGGAAAACCGTACACGCCTGCACTCACGGCGTGCACACTCTCACAAGACCACCGTCGTTAAAATTCTGTGGATTCGGATTTTGGTTGTACCAATTTTCGTGGTTTGAGGAAAACTGTCATATTCTTGGATATTAAATTTCATGTTTTAAGAAATTCGGCACGCATTCCTTTAGAGTATTTGTAATTCGATTTTTATTTTTGGTAAAACTATACCCACCAAATTAAAAAAAAATGATATTCAACTAAAAAAATACGTCCACTCTGTATCTTTTGTCATATTGGCAACATTACTTACTATTCTAACATTTTTTTTTCACAGCTTGTCAGACAATCCAAAGCAAACACTGTGCTAAATATGGATTCAATGTAACAACCTTTCCAAACTATCTTGGACATACTTCGGTGGAAATTGCAGATATAAATTTGGGCACCATACTCGAACAGATTAAATTTTGTACCATAGAACGAACACGGTCTCAGTTAATAGCATGCGCAATACACGTTCCAATTTGCATTGAGGGCAAAAAAATACCACCTTGCTTGGAAGATTGTAAAGGTAAGTCCAGTTAGAAACAACCATCTAACTTTCAGTGGGGGGAGGGTGCTCTAAACAGTATTCTGGTCTATTACGAATGCGAATTTACCCATACCTAATAGTGTTAAATTTTGGAAGATTTGATTTGGGGAAAGGGAGGGGTGCTGCTGAGAATTAGAAATAAGAGAACCGTATTTTGACACACACAAAAATCCTTTTGAATAACGTTAATTCTTATCATTTAATTTTTCAAGGAGAAAGTTGGATGCGCTTGGGCGCTTGGTGCACTGCCGCCTGAATCCGCACAAGTAATAATAACTACTGATCGGTATAAAAAAGCATCTTTGAATACTTACAAAACTAGTTTAGCTCTGCTTCATGTAAATTTTTATATGACCCAGAGTCAGTTCGAAACAGTAAATTCTAACTGATGCAAATAAGAAATATCTGAATTAAGATTTTTGTTCACAGAATTGTATTATTGAACTGATCACAGTCATGTATTTTGAACACACCTACTTAAATGCATGGACTTTCCTTTTTTAATACATATACACCAAGAGAAAAATTACTGATAGAATCGTATAATCTCAAAACGGAGGTTAAAATGTTTAGTAGAGTTGGCATCCGAAGCTCATTGCAAGACGTATTTACGAAACATTCAGTACAAAATTATCAACAATAATTTAAATTTTAACTGTGCAACAGCAATACGTATATGAAGATAAACCTGTGCAAAGCATTCTCTTAATAGACATGTTACGAAAAGGTATATTCACGACGCTGAGGTTGACAAATTACACTTTAAATGCGGGGACTGTGTCAAAACAGAAAAGAGATTACCTATGTATTTCGGCGAGCCCTTGCAAATATGATAGACCTTGCACATAATCTTAAGTATTATAATCTGCTTTATATCTGCTCGTAAATATATATGTACCGGTCATTTTCATATAGTTTTGAAAAACACACAAAGAAGTGTATGTATTTTGATCCAGTTATTTGCCACCTAAATTTTTATCTAACGGAGTTTGTTTTAAAACACATAAACATGATTTTTTTTTTACAATTTTAACTTGAAACATGTTGCATTCTAGTTTAGAAAATTATTACTCCCGGTCACATAGCTTCGAGGGCATATATTTTCTTTCTTTATTTCTTTCCAAGCAACTTTGTCCTAATTCAAAGAGTTTCAGCTCAATTAGTATTTTCTTTATAAGGTGTTTGTGACTGATTGACTATTGGTTGCATCAAGTCCAGTGGCAAATATTTAATGCCTGTTCAGAACGATATGAGGTTTATGTAAAATATGACTCACTACTCATCAGTTGAACCTTCCTGCAGAATTTCAAAAGCATTACATATTGACTTTGCATTTACACCTTCACACCACCTTATGCAGATATTTTGTATTTTATAAATTTCGGGAAAGTTTTGTTGAAATTCGCCAACCATTTCATAAGAAAATGACAATAAAAAAAATTAACACCGATGACCGAAGGGTCTTTGTTCTATTTAAGCTAACGATGCTAGGGGTTTCCTAAAAAAATTATATAATGGCGTTTTAAAAGACGTGTACCTATTACTACTCTATGGACCTACCAGATTTTTTTTTCAGGGAGAGGGAGGGAGCTAGGGTTAGATTAAGCTGGTTCTCGGCCGACTTCTACACTTTGTTCATAAGTGAAGCGAATACAAGCGGATTCCAGTTTAGGGTTAGATTTGAAAAAAGGCACCAACTAAGAGCTAACCCACTAGCAGAAAGAAGAAAATGTAAAAAAAAAAAATTTGCGTATATCAGAGTGGCGGGTATATGTCGAACACGATATAAGGCGTTTCAAAACTTTCAGAGTTATTGGAAGCTGATGGAGACATCCGAGAGAATAAATCAATCAGACTGTAGAGCTTTGTGCTGGATTAGTGGAGTGACACATTAAACTTCAGGAACTGTAATACAACAATAAAACTATTATTTAACTGGCTTACTATGTATATATTATCAATCTAGAATCGAATGAACTTGTATAACTCTCAGCCCCCCTTTTTCTAGCCCACCCACTCTTGCACGCGGACACCTTTCATGTCGTATGATAGCATCAATATCACAAAAGCAATTGTCATAATATTAGGATGTTACATAATGATGTTCTATATAACTGTGATTTGAATTCATCAAGACGCACATGATCTAATTCTTATCTATAGTCAATGTTTTGACACCGTCCCCAAATTTAAAGTGTATTTTGTCAACCTCAGCGTCGAGAATATACCTTTTCGTAACATGCCTATTACTACTAATACAAATATATATACATGTACATGCATCAGAGCAAATATAAATGCAAATCATTTATTATACCTGAAGCAGTGTGCAAATCCTTCTTTTGTCATTTCAGAAGTAATTACGACTTGTAAAGTAAACCAACTGCCAGGATTGCATATGGCTGAAACACTTTGTGGAATTTTCCCATCCAAAGTAACTGCAGGAAACGGTGGCTGTATAAGTATGCCATAGAGTGAAAGGTACGAGGTTTGTATGGAAATTAAACCTTAATATTCTTACAGATTTAGAATACAAGTAACATTATCATCTGTTTAATCAACCTAGTTATTTCTTGTATTTTTTCTCTCTGATTGTTGTAACTTTAATGTAGAAATAAGATGTTTGTACATTTCCATTCTCAATTTTATACTGATTTGATAACCAAAAAAAAAAAGGGCGAAAGATACCGAATGTAAAACCAACATCACTTACAAGTCGCAAAGAAACCGAAGACATCATGACAAAATACGAAAAACAACGGAATAAAACAAACAATTTACAAAACACTACCTTCCATACGGTTTTATTGACAGCGACGACCGAATCAATATAATGAACATATGACATATTTCAGAACAATCGTAACCACTTGGCCTTTTTCAATAGATGTAGAACGGCCGAGTAGTAAGGATTGACTTAGTGTTAACCATTATAAAATTAGAAACAATTTGTCCAAGTCGACAATTTAAAATTGACTATTATACTATACATGTGCTTTACGATATTTATTTTTGTTGTAGGTCCATATACAGTTTGGGATAATCGCAGCGTTATAGTTGTATTATTATTAAATGCATCAAGACAATATACCAATGCTGCATGTGGTTGATAAAACAAAAATGTTGTATTGTTGATACTATCTGTTTTTAAATTACAGATCTATATGAAATAAGCTTTTATAGAACTTTTGGATGACCATTCAAGATCAACCTGTTAGAATAATGTCTACGATTATAAATATAGACGATTTTGTTTCAAACTTTTGTTCCTTGTTTTAATTATAATTTATTAGATTATGTTGAACTTGTCACATGACCTGTGATGTATGTCATAGTTTTTTGGTAATACAAGTAAGGTAACTGCAGACTGCTAACCTATCGGCATAATAAATTTATAGCAAATGATTCCGCTCAATCTGATGCGGTGGACCGTTTTCAATTTGCTGTGTATTACGTACGTGGGGGACATGCAATGCCCCACATGCCGCCAAAGTTATATTTGCTTTTAAAGAGCAACAAACACACATTTATTTCTAAAGCATGTTTATTTCAGAGTCAGATATAATCACAAGACAAATAGGGATTATTATACAAAGGGAACAACTCTCACGACTACACTACAAAACACATACGATCATACATGTATATGCATATCATGTGGGAGCTTTGTATCCGTGTTGAAGCTTTACCTAGAATTTTGAGACGAGGAACAGCTACACGAAACTTCTGTTCCTTTTTTCATTTCCCATTCTTAAAACAATTTTATAATAGCTAGCCCAGTATTAATCAATGTTTTCTCTCTCTCTGATACCTGTATTTTTTTTTCAATATCAATGTTTTTTTCTCTAATTTGTTGATAATTGGTTCTTCTGAAATTTTTCGTCCTATTTATCGTTGGGCCCTTTGATACTCCAATATCTTACCTTTTTGGGGTTATTGGTCTTATTGAAGACCCATCACAGTGGCTTGCTGATATAAGTTTTTCGTTCTTCGGTCTTAGGTGCATAACTATCGAATCTTTAAAACAAAACCGAAATCTCCTTTATGTATGTACAGTGCAACCTGTGTTATCCGATACACTTGGGGGTCAGAGAAAATGTCGGATTAAGCAGGGTGTCGGAACACTCAGTTTTTTTCTGCAAGGATAGGCATATTTTGGGACCATGAAAATGTGTCGGTTAAAGCAGGATGTTGGAATACTAAGGTGTCAGATTAGGCAGGTTACACTGTATATGTGTTCCAGACCATATGAGTATTTGGACCGTACGCGTATCATTATTTTTAGTTAATTGTTTTATTACATGTATATGGATAAAATGATTAAGCGAACAATTGAAATTAAAATGTGTTTATTTATATATCCATGAATCCTATTTTGGTACTCAAGGTGACACTGACTTCCACAAAGAACGTCATTTTTTTTTTACAGTAACATAATTTGTTCAGGCACGTTGCTTGGCATTATTTTTTTCTTTTTTAAGTTCCTTAATATTCTAAAA
>NC_086384.1:37208074-37226782 GCF_036588685.1 Mytilus trossulus | reverse complement strand
AAAATCCACATGTTCTCTGAAACTACAAGTACAATCGACCTCAAAATTTGCAGTCAGCAGGGCATACATGTACTGAAAGTTTATAAAAAAACTTGGTGCAGATATCTCTCAAAGCTTTTCCTAGACAAAAGAAATGGCAATGCCCTAAAAATCGCTTGCTAGGTCCGTAAATCTCAGTAAAAACCTACAATAAAATGTCCGCTCCGAGATTGAAATACTAATCTGTGTTACAAACAGGTGCTGAAAAATGTACAATATCAGAAAATAATCAATAAATGTGTTTTAAAGTAACACCGGATCAATTAAATCCAAAACATGCACTGCCCGTGAACTGTCATCAAGTTGTCAATTTCCTACAATGACAAAAGAAATTACATTGTGTTTATTCCGTCTCTATACATGTTGTCTGTTCAAAGTCCCCACCTAAAAAGAAATAAAAAGACTATCTTTTCGTTATTATAAACCCGTGTCACGTGATGTGGCGCGCGCGCTGTACCTAAAATAAAAGAAAAACTTTCCAAACTAAACATGAAACTTCTCCGGTAACAATAATATAGACCCCATACAGAAACGAACAAACAAACAAACAAACAAACAAACACCCCCCCCCCCCAAATTCAATTAATTTTAAAGGGGGAAAGACCCCCTACAATTGCTTTTTTAAAGCAATTGATTTATATTGTAAAAAACCTTTTTAACCATTCTGTTCCGTTAATAAAAAAAAAAAAAAATCTCCCCGAGACCCCCTTTTGCCCCCCCCCCTTTTTTTTTTTAACCCTCCACTTACAACTGAATGTAGGTTGTGTGCTATCTATCCTATCAACGTAAAACGAACGACAACTCCAGTTTTATCCATATTATTAGGTCTTTCCACTTTTCTGTGGAAAGCCTATTGTATTTGTTCTGATTATTATTATTATTATTATTATTATTATTTTTTTTTTTTTCTTCCGCCAAATTTTGTTCTTGCGATAAATGTTTGTTTCGCAATATGTCGCTTAGATTTTTTTCATATTGTATCGTATAGTTTATGCGCTTTTAAATTTCACCCTGCTAAGCCGAACCATTTTCTTTGTAAGAGTTATCTCCCTATTCACTGTTTATCATGTGTGTGCATCTCCTTCGTAACAAAATAAGAAAGCGACAAAATTCTTTTTACAAATTGTTCGTTACATCCTCAGGAATTTTTGGCGTATTTGGATCGAAGCGATTCGAATAAATTTTATAGGAGTTATCTATCTTTACGGAATAAATTTGTCGGTATGTTTTTTTAACTCATAAACCGTTAACCGTATAACCCTGGAATGTTTTTATTTGAGTCCCCTGATTCCTAACTTAGA
Source organism: Mytilus trossulus (assembly GCF_036588685.1). Classification (NCBI taxonomy): domain Eukaryota; kingdom Metazoa; phylum Mollusca; class Bivalvia; order Mytilida; family Mytilidae; genus Mytilus; species Mytilus trossulus. Next base: position 37,225,442 of record NC_086384.1, on the reverse strand, counting down.
AAATTAGGTCAAGGTCAAAGGTCAAGGTCACATTTTAGATTTTCACATGTCTTTGATTTCCCTATAACTCTTGAACGGTTATAGATACAAAAAAATTAAGCAGTGAAAAATGCTTGGTACTTCAAGGGGCAACTTTTTTACATTATGACTATATTGATTTTACCATCATGTAAGGGACATAACTCCCATCGATGGTTTTTAAAAAGCCATTTTTAGGCAAAACTCTTTAACAAAAGGTCCTTGACCCTTAGGGTCTTTTGCAATGACCTTGTGGAGCAATGACCTTGACGAAAGTCACAAGGTCAAAGGTCAAGGTCATCAAATTATGTGGTTTTGGCACTATTTAAGCAGTTTTATGTGTGTTTGAATTTCAACCAACCAACCAACCAACCAACCAACCAACCAACCAACCAATCAATCAATCAATCAATCAATCAATCAATCAATCAATCAATCAATCAATCAATGTTTCCGTTTCATGTGTTTGATACGGGATTCAAGGTCTCTTTTTTTTTCGCTTGTTTGAATTGAGTCTATCAAACGTTTATAACCAACATATTTAACCAATATGTTTAACCAACGTGTTTAACCAACATGTTCAACCAACGTGTTTAACAAACCAACCAACAAATCAATGCATGTTTCCGTTTCATGTGTTAAATACGGGATCCAAGATGTGTTTTTTTTCCCGCTTGTTTAAATTGAGCCTATCCGACGTGTTTAACCAGCCAACGTGTTTAACCAATATGTTTAACCAACATGTTTAACCAACCAACCAATCAATGCATGTTTCCGTTTCATGTGTTAAATACGGGATCCAAGATGTGTTTTTTTTTCGCTTGTTTAAATTGAGCCTATCCAACGTGTTTCACCACTATGTTTAACCAACGTGTTTAACCAACATGTTTAACCAACGTGTTTAACCAACATGTTTAACCAACGTGTTTAACCAACCAACCAATCAATGCATGTTTCCGTTTCATGTGTTAAATACGGGATCCAAGATGGTTTTTTTTCCCTTGTTTAAATTGAGCCTATCCAACGTGTTTAACCAGCCAACGTGTTTCACCAATATGTTTAACCAACGTGTTTAACCAACATGTTTAACCAACGTGTTTAATCAACGTGTTTAATCAACCAACCAACCAATCAATCAATCAATACATGTTTCCGTTTCATGCGTTAAATACGGGATCCAATTTTGAGCCTATCCAATGTGTTTAACCAACGTGTTTAAGCAACATGTTTAAGCAACGTGTTTAACCAACCAACCAATCAATCGATCAATCAATCATGATCATGATCAATAAATCATGTTTCATGAAAAATCGAAATTCAATATTGTTCTTGCGTCACTTCTGAAAAAAAATCCACATGTTCTCTGAAACTACAAGTACAATCGACCTCAAAATTTGCAGTCAGCAGGGCATACATGTACTGAAAGTTTATAAAAAAACTTGGTGCAGATATCTCTCAAAGCTTTTCCTAGACAAAAGAAATGGCAATGCCCTAAAAATCGCTTGCTAGGTCCGTAAATCTCAGTAAAAACCTACAATAAAATGTCCGCTCCGAGATTGAAATACTAATCTGTGTTACAAACAGGTGCTGAAAAATGTACAATATCAGAAAATAATCAATAAATGTGTTTTAAAGTAACACCGGATCAATTAAATCCAAAACATGCACTGCCCGTGAACTGTCATCAAGTTGTCAATTTCCTACAATGACAAAAGAAATTACATTGTGTTTATTCCGTCTCTATACATGTTGTCTGTTCAAAGTCCCCACCTAAAAAGAAATAAAAAGACTATCTTTTCGTTATTATAAACCCGTGTCACGTGATGTGGCGCGCGCGCTGTACCTAAAATAAAAGAAAAACTTTCCAAACTAAACATGAAACTTCTCCGGTAACAATAATATAGACCCCATACAGAAACGAACAAACAAACAAACAAACAAACAAACACCCCCCCCCCCCAAATTCAATTAATTTTAAAGGGGGAAAGACCCCCTACAATTGCTTTTTTAAAGCAATTGATTTATATTGTAAAAAACCTTTTTAACCATTCTGTTCCGTTAATAAAAAAAAAAAAAAATCTCCCCGAGACCCCCTTTTGCCCCCCCCCCTTTTTTTTTTTAACCCTCCACTTACAACTGAATGTAGGTTGTGTGCTATCTATCCTATCAACGTAAAACGAACGACAACTCCAGTTTTATCCATATTATTAGGTCTTTCCACTTTTCTGTGGAAAGCCTATTGTATTTGTTCTGATTATTATTATTATTATTATTATTATTATTTTTTTTTTTTTCTTCCGCCAAATTTTGTTCTTGCGATAAATGTTTGTTTCGCAATATGTCGCTTAGATTTTTTTCATATTGTATCGTATAGTTTATGCGCTTTTAAATTTCACCCTGCTAAGCCGAACCATTTTCTTTGTAAGAGTTATCTCCCTATTCACTGTTTATCATGTGTGTGCATCTCCTTCGTAACAAAATAAGAAAGCGACAAAATTCTTTTTACAAATTGTTCGTTACATCCTCAGGAATTTTTGGCGTATTTGGATCGAAGCGATTCGAATAAATTTTATAGGAGTTATCTATCTTTACGGAATAAATTTGTCGGTATGTTTTTTTAACTCATAAACCGTTAACCGTATAACCCTGGAATGTTTTTATTTGAGTCCCCTGATTCCTAACTTAGAAAATTAGGTCAAGGTCAAAGGTCAAGGTCACATTTTAGATTTTCACATGTCTTTGATTTCCCTATAACTCTTGAACGGTTATAGATACAAAAAAATTAAGCAGTGAAAAATGCTTGGTACTTCAAGGGGCAACTTTTTTACATTATGACTATATTGATTTTACCATCATGTAAGGGACATAACTCCCATCGATGGTTTTTAAAAAGCCATTTTTAGGCAAAACTCTTTAACAAAAGGTCCTTGACCCTTAGGGTCTTTTGCAATGACCTTGTGGAGCAATGACCTTGACGAAAGTCACAAGGTCAAAGGTCAAGGTCATCAAATTATGTGGTTTTGGCACTATTTAAGCAGTTTTATGTGTGTTTGAATTTCAACCAACCAACCAACCAACCAACCAACCAACCAACCAACCAACCAATCAATCAATCAATCAATCAATCAATCAATCAATCAATCAATCAATCAATCAATGTTTCCGTTTCATGTGTTTGATACGGGATTCAAGGTCTCTTTTTTTTTCGCTTGTTTGAATTGAGTCTATCAAACGTTTATAACCAACATATTTAACCAATATGTTTAACCAACGTGTTTAACCAACATGTTCAACCAACGTGTTTAACAAACCAACCAACAAATCAATGCATGTTTCCGTTTCATGTGTTAAATACGGGATCCAAGATGTGTTTTTTTTCCCGCTTGTTTAAATTGAGCCTATCCGACGTGTTTAACCAGCCAACGTGTTTAACCAATATGTTTAACCAACATGTTTAACCAACCAACCAATCAATGCATGTTTCCGTTTCATGTGTTAAATACGGGATCCAAGATGTGTTTTTTTTTCGCTTGTTTAAATTGAGCCTATCCAACGTGTTTCACCACTATGTTTAACCAACGTGTTTAACCAACATGTTTAACCAACGTGTTTAACCAACATGTTTAACCAACGTGTTTAACCAACCAACCAATCAATGCATGTTTCCGTTTCATGTGTTAAATACGGGATCCAAGATGGTTTTTTTTCCCTTGTTTAAATTGAGCCTATCCAACGTGTTTAACCAGCCAACGTGTTTCACCAATATGTTTAACCAACGTGTTTAACCAACATGTTTAACCAACGTGTTTAATCAACGTGTTTAATCAACCAACCAACCAATCAATCAATCAATACATGTTTCCGTTTCATGCGTTAAATACGGGATCCAATTTTGAGCCTATCCAATGTGTTTAACCAACGTGTTTAAGCAACATGTTTAAGCAACGTGTTTAACCAACCAACCAATCAATCGATCAATCAATCATGATCATGATCAATAAATCATGTTTCATGAAAAATCGAAATTCAATATTGTTCTTGCGTCACTTCTGAAAAAAAATCCACATGTTCTCTGAAACTACAAGTACAATCGACCTCAAAATTTGCAGTCAGCAGGGCATACATGTACTGAAAGTTTATAAAAAAACTTGGTGCAGATATCTCTCAAAGCTTTTCCTAGACAAAAGAAATGGCAATGCCCTAAAAATCGCTTGCTAGGTCCGTAAATCTCAGTAAAAACCTACAATAAAATGTCCGCTCCGAGATTGAAATACTAATCTGTGTTACAAACAGGTGCTGAAAAATGTACAATATCAGAAAATAATCAATAAATGTGTTTTAAAGTAACACCGGATCAATTAAATCCAAAACATGCACTGCCCGTGAACTGTCATCAAGTTGTCAATTTCCTACAATGACAAAAGAAATTACATTGTGTTTATTCCGTCTCTATACATGTTGTCTGTTCAAAGTCCCCACCTAAAAAGAAATAAAAAGACTATCTTTTCGTTATTATAAACCCGTGTCACGTGATGTGGCGCGCGCGCTGTACCTAAAATAAAAGAAAAACTTTCCAAACTAAACATGAAACTTCTCCGGTAACAATAATATAGACCCCATACAGAAACGAACAAACAAACAAACAAACAAACAAACACCCCCCCCCCCCAAATTCAATTAATTTTAAAGGGGGAAAGACCCCCTACAATTGCTTTTTTAAAGCAATTGATTTATATTGTAAAAAACCTTTTTAACCATTCTGTTCCGTTAATAAAAAAAAAAAAAAATCTCCCCGAGACCCCCTTTTGCCCCCCCCCCTTTTTTTTTTTAACCCTCCACTTACAACTGAATGTAGGTTGTGTGCTATCTATCCTATCAACGTAAAACGAACGACAACTCCAGTTTTATCCATATTATTAGGTCTTTCCACTTTTCTGTGGAAAGCCTATTGTATTTGTTCTGATTATTATTATTATTATTATTATTATTATTTTTTTTTTTTTCTTCCGCCAAATTTTGTTCTTGCGATAAATGTTTGTTTCGCAATATGTCGCTTAGATTTTTTTCATATTGTATCGTATAGTTTATGCGCTTTTAAATTTCACCCTGCTAAGCCGAACCATTTTCTTTGTAAGAGTTATCTCCCTATTCACTGTTTATCATGTGTGTGCATCTCCTTCGTAACAAAATAAGAAAGCGACAAAATTCTTTTTACAAATTGTTCGTTACATCCTCAGGAATTTTTGGCGTATTTGGATCGAAGCGATTCGAATAAATTTTATAGGAGTTATCTATCTTTACGGAATAAATTTGTCGGTATGTTTTTTTAACTCATAAACCGTTAACCGTATAACCCTGGAATGTTTTTATTTGAGTCCCCTGATTCCTAACTTAGAAAATTAGGTCAAGGTCAAAGGTCAAGGTCACATTTTAGATTTTCACATGTCTTTGATTTCCCTATAACTCTTGAACGGTTATAGATACAAAAAAATTAAGCAGTGAAAAATGCTTGGTACTTCAAGGGGCAACTTTTTTACATTATGACTATATTGATTTTACCATCATGTAAGGGACATAACTCCCATCGATGGTTTTTAAAAAGCCATTTTTAGGCAAAACTCTTTAACAAAAGGTCCTTGACCCTTAGGGTCTTTTGCAATGACCTTGTGGAGCAATGACCTTGACGAAAGTCACAAGGTCAAAGGTCAAGGTCATCAAATTATGTGGTTTTGGCACTATTTAAGCAGTTTTATGTGTGTTTGAATTTCAACCAACCAACCAACCAACCAACCAACCAACCAACCAACCAACCAATCAATCAATCAATCAATCAATCAATCAATCAATCAATCAATCAATCAATCAATGTTTCCGTTTCATGTGTTTGATACGGGATTCAAGGTCTCTTTTTTTTTCGCTTGTTTGAATTGAGTCTATCAAACGTTTATAACCAACATATTTAACCAATATGTTTAACCAACGTGTTTAACCAACATGTTCAACCAACGTGTTTAACAAACCAACCAACAAATCAATGCATGTTTCCGTTTCATGTGTTAAATACGGGATCCAAGATGTGTTTTTTTTCCCGCTTGTTTAAATTGAGCCTATCCGACGTGTTTAACCAGCCAACGTGTTTAACCAATATGTTTAACCAACATGTTTAACCAACCAACCAATCAATGCATGTTTCCGTTTCATGTGTTAAATACGGGATCCAAGATGTGTTTTTTTTTCGCTTGTTTAAATTGAGCCTATCCAACGTGTTTCACCACTATGTTTAACCAACGTGTTTAACCAACATGTTTAACCAACGTGTTTAACCAACATGTTTAACCAACGTGTTTAACCAACCAACCAATCAATGCATGTTTCCGTTTCATGTGTTAAATACGGGATCCAAGATGGTTTTTTTTCCCTTGTTTAAATTGAGCCTATCCAACGTGTTTAACCAGCCAACGTGTTTCACCAATATGTTTAACCAACGTGTTTAACCAACATGTTTAACCAACGTGTTTAATCAACGTGTTTAATCAACCAACCAACCAATCAATCAATCAATACATGTTTCCGTTTCATGCGTTAAATACGGGATCCAATTTTGAGCCTATCCAATGTGTTTAACCAACGTGTTTAAGCAACATGTTTAAGCAACGTGTTTAACCAACCAACCAATCAATCGATCAATCAATCATGATCATGATCAATAAATCATGTTTCATGAAAAATCGAAATTCAATATTGTTCTTGCGTCACTTCTGAAAAAAAATCCACATGTTCTCTGAAACTACAAGTACAATCGACCTCAAAATTTGCAGTCAGCAGGGCATACATGTACTGAAAGTTTATAAAAAAACTTGGTGCAGATATCTCTCAAAGCTTTTCCTAGACAAAAGAAATGGCAATGCCCTAAAAATCGCTTGCTAGGTCCGTAAATCTCAGTAAAAACCTACAATAAAATGTCCGCTCCGAGATTGAAATACTAATCTGTGTTACAAACAGGTGCTGAAAAATGTACAATATCAGAAAATAATCAATAAATGTGTTTTAAAGTAACACCGGATCAATTAAATCCAAAACATGCACTGCCCGTGAACTGTCATCAAGTTGTCAATTTCCTACAATGACAAAAGAAATTACATTGTGTTTATTCCGTCTCTATACATGTTGTCTGTTCAAAGTCCCCACCTAAAAAGAAATAAAAAGACTATCTTTTCGTTATTATAAACCCGTGTCACGTGATGTGGCGCGCGCGCTGTACCTAAAATAAAAGAAAAACTTTCCAAACTAAACATGAAACTTCTCCGGTAACAATAATATAGACCCCATACAGAAACGAACAAACAAACAAACAAACAAACAAACACCCCCCCCCCCAAATTCAATTAATTTTAAAGGGGGAAAGACCCCCTACAATTGCTTTTTTAAAGCAATTGATTTATATTGTAAAAAACCTTTTTAACCATTCTGTTCCGTTAATAAAAAAAAAAAAAAATCTCCCCGAGACCCCCTTTTGCCCCCCCCCCTTTTTTTTTTTAACCCTCCACTTACAACTGAATGTAGGTTGTGTGCTATCTATCCTATCAACGTAAAACGAACGACAACTCCAGTTTTATCCATATTATTAGGTCTTTCCACTTTTCTGTGGAAAGCCTATTGTATTTGTTCTGATTATTATTATTATTATTATTATTATTATTTTTTTTTTTTTCTTCCGCCAAATTTTGTTCTTGCGATAAATGTTTGTTTCGCAATATGTCGCTTAGATTTTTTTCATATTGTATCGTATAGTTTATGCGCTTTTAAATTTCACCCTGCTAAGCCGAACCATTTTCTTTGTAAGAGTTATCTCCCTATTCACTGTTTATCATGTGTGTGCATCTCCTTCGTAACAAAATAAGAAAGCGACAAAATTCTTTTTACAAATTGTTCGTTACATCCTCAGGAATTTTTGGCGTATTTGGATCGAAGCGATTCGAATAAATTTTATAGGAGTTATCTATCTTTACGGAATAAATTTGTCGGTATGTTTTTTTAACTCATAAACCGTTAACCGTATAACCCTGGAATGTTTTTATTTGAGTCCCCTGATTCCTAACTTAGAAAATTAGGTCAAGGTCAAAGGTCAAGGTCACATTTTAGATTTTCACATGTCTTTGATTTCCCTATAACTCTTGAACGGTTATAGATACAAAAAAATTAAGCAGTGAAAAATGCTTGGTACTTCAAGGGGCAACTTTTTTACATTATGACTATATTGATTTTACCATCATGTAAGGGACATAACTCCCATCGATGGTTTTTAAAAAAGCCATTTTTAGGCAAAACTCTTTAACAAAAGGTCCTTGACCCTTAGGGTCTTTTGCAATGACCTTGTGGAGCAATGACCTTGACGAAAGTCACAAGGTCAAAGGTCAAGGTCATCAAATTATGTGGTTTTGGCACTATTTAAGCAGTTTTATGTGTGTTTGAATTTCAACCAACCAACCAACCAACCAACCAACCAACCAACCAACCAACCAACCAACCAATCAATCAATCAATCAATCAATCAATCAATCAATCAATCAATCAATCAATCAATGTTTCCGTTTCATGTGTTTGATACGGGATTCAAGGTCTCTTTTTTTTTCGCTTGTTTGAATTGAGTCTATCAAACGTTTATAACCAACATATTTAACCAATATGTTTAACCAACGTGTTTAACCAACATGTTCAACCAACGTGTTTAACAAACCAACCAACAAATCAATGCATGTTTCCGTTTCATGTGTTAAATACGGGATCCAAGATGTGTTTTTTTTCCCGCTTGTTTAAATTGAGCCTATCCGACGTGTTTAACCAGCCAACGTGTTTAACCAATATGTTTAACCAACATGTTTAACCAACCAACCAATCAATGCATGTTTCCGTTTCATGTGTTAAATACGGGATCCAAGATGTGTTTTTTTTTCGCTTGTTTAAATTGAGCCTATCCAACGTGTTTCACCACTATGTTTAACCAACGTGTTTAACCAACATGTTTAACCAACGTGTTTAACCAACATGTTTAACCAACGTGTTTAACCAACCAACCAATCAATGCATGTTTCCGTTTCATGTGTTAAATACGGGATCCAAGATGGTTTTTTTTCCCTTGTTTAAATTGAGCCTATCCAACGTGTTTAACCAGCCAACGTGTTTCACCAATATGTTTAACCAACGTGTTTAACCAACATGTTTAACCAACGTGTTTAATCAACGTGTTTAATCAACCAACCAACCAATCAATCAATCAATACATGTTTCCGTTTCATGCGTTAAATACGGGATCCAATTTTGAGCCTATCCAATGTGTTTAACCAACGTGTTTAAGCAACATGTTTAAGCAACGTGTTTAACCAACCAACCAATCAATCGATCAATCAATCATGATCATGATCAATAAATCATGTTTCATGAAAAATCGAAATTCAATATTGTTCTTGCGTCACTTCTGAAAAAAAATCCACATGTTCTCTGAAACTACAAGTACAATCGACCTCAAAATTTGCAGTCAGCAGGGCATACATGTACTGAAAGTTTATAAAAAAACTTGGTGCAGATATCTCTCAAAGCTTTTCCTAGACAAAAGAAATGGCAATGCCCTAAAAATCGCTTGCTAGGTCCGTAAATCTCAGTAAAAACCTACAATAAAATGTCCGCTCCGAGATTGAAATACTAATCTGTGTTACAAACAGGTGCTGAAAAATGTACAATATCAGAAAATAATCAATAAATGTGTTTTAAAGTAACACCGGATCAATTAAATCCAAAACATGCACTGCCCGTGAACTGTCATCAAGTTGTCAATTTCCTACAATGACAAAAGAAATTACATTGTGTTTATTCCGTCTCTATACATGTTGTCTGTTCAAAGTCCCCACCTAAAAAGAAATAAAAAGACTATCTTTTCGTTATTATAAACCCGTGTCACGTGATGTGGCGCGCGCGCTGTACCTAAAATAAAAGAAAAACTTTCCAAACTAAACATGAAACTTCTCCGGTAACAATAATATAGACCCCATACAGAAACGAACAAACAAACAAACAAACAAACAAACACCCCCCCCCCCCCCCCAAATTCAATTAATTTTAAAGGGGGAAAGACCCCCTACAATTGCTTTTTTAAAGCAATTGATTTATATTGTAAAAAACCTTTTTAACCATTCTGTTCAGTTAATAAAAAAAAAAAAAAATCTCCCCGAGACCCCCTTTTGCCCCCCCCCCTTTTTTTTTTTAACCCTCCACTTACAACTGAATGTAGGTTGTGTGCTATCTATCCTATCAACGTAAAACGAACGACAACTCCAGTTTTATCCATATTATTAGGTCTTTCCACTTTTCTGTGGAAAGCCTATTGTATTTGTTCTGATTATTATTATTATTATTATTAAGGTCTTTCCTTTTACTAAAGGGAAAGACCTTACTGTATTTCTTCTGTTTATTATTATTATTATTATTCTTCCGCCAAATTTTGACAAATTTATCCGCGTTAACCGTGAGACGTGTCGCTTTCATATTCACACCTTGTATCGGTGTCATGAATACCTATCCTGAACTCGCCCTGTGAGTCGAAATATTTTGTCGGTTCGGAGTAATCCCTCCGAAACCCAAAAACCTTGTTATCGTTCCAACACCGTAACCGTAATAGGTAGAAAAAAAACGAAGGGTGAAATTTGTTCAGGACCTGACCCCGGTTCTTCGTTACATTTGGATCGAAAAGATTCAACGACTCATTGGTAGGGTTATGCCCCTATGGAAATTAACCGGTGTCGGTTGGACACCAAAACTCAGAAACCGTAAGTCGTAGACACCTGGGATCTTCACCAATCATCATCAATTTATGTATTTTTGAAAAATACCTCAAGGTCAAATTTGTATGTTGACCTTGACCTTTGACCTAACACCTTGTTATGGGATAATCTCAGGAACCATTATACTTACAGAAGTTTTAAATAGTGGAAAATGTTTGGATCATTATGGCGCAACTTTGTTACATTTTGACCAAAGAGATTTGACCTTTCTATAAGGGGCATAACCCCTGTTTTAGGTTTCTGAAAACACAAAATCAGCTTTTACTTTATAACCAAAGGTCCTAGACCCATGGGGTCTTCAGCAATGACATTGGGGACTAATGACCTTGACAAAGGTCAAAAGGTCAAAGGTCAAGGTCATATCCCATATAGCGAATTTAGTGTTTTTAACCTTATTTAAAGGATTTTCAGTGTGTTTTAAAGCTTTTCAATACATTCTACGTCTGTTGGAACATGTATTTTACATTAAAAAAGGAAAGACCTCTCAATTGTTCAAGAACAATTGACAGTTTAATTATTATTATTTTTTTTTTTTTCTTCCGCCAAATTTTGTTCTTGCGATAAATGTTTGTTTCGCAATATGTCGCTTAGATTTTTTTCATATTGTATCGTATAGTTTATGCGCTTTTAAATTTCACCCTGCTAAGCCGAACCATTTTCTTTGTAAGAGTTATCTCCCTATTCACTGTTTATCATGTGTGTGCATCTCCTTCGTAACAAAATAAGAAAGCGACAAAATTCTTTTTACAAATTGTTCGTTACATCCTCAGGAATTTTTGGCGTATTTGGATCGAAGCGATTCGAATAAATTTTATAGGAGTTATCTATCTTTACGGAATAAATTTGTCGGTATGTTTTTTTAACTCATAAACCGTTAACCGTATAACCCTGGAATGTTTTTATTTGAGTCCCCTGATTCCTAACTTAGAAAATTAGGTCAAGGTCAAAGGTCAAGGTCACATTTTAGATTTTCACATGTCTTTGATTTCCCTATAACTCTTGAACGGTTATAGATACAAAAAAATTAAGCAGTGAAAAATGCTTGGTACTTCAAGGGGCAACTTTTTTACATTATGACTATATTGATTTTACCATCATGTAAGGGACATAACTCCCATCGATGGTTTTTAAAAAAGCCATTTTTAGGCAAAACTCTTTAACAAAAGGTCCTTGACCCTTAGGGTCTTTTGCAATGACCTTGTGGAGCAATGACCTTGACGAAAGTCACAAGGTCAAAGGTCAAGGTCATCAAATTATGTGGTTTTGGCACTATTTAAGCAGTTTTATGTGTGTTTGAATTTCAACCAACCAACCAACCAACCAACCAACCAACCAACCAACCAACCAACCAACCAATCAATCAATCAATCAATCAATCAATCAATCAATCAATCAATCAATCAATCAATGTTTCCGTTTCATGTGTTTGATACGGGATTCAAGGTCTCTTTTTTTTTCGCTTGTTTGAATTGAGTCTATCAAACGTTTATAACCAACATATTTAACCAATATGTTTAACCAACGTGTTTAACCAACATGTTCAACCAACGTGTTTAACAAACCAACCAACAAATCAATGCATGTTTCCGTTTCATGTGTTAAATACGGGATCCAAGATGTGTTTTTTTTCCCGCTTGTTTAAATTGAGCCTATCCGACGTGTTTAACCAGCCAACGTGTTTAACCAATATGTTTAACCAACATGTTTAACCAACCAACCAATCAATGCATGTTTCCGTTTCATGTGTTAAATACGGGATCCAAGATGTGTTTTTTTTTCGCTTGTTTAAATTGAGCCTATCCAACGTGTTTCACCACTATGTTTAACCAACGTGTTTAACCAACATGTTTAACCAACGTGTTTAACCAACATGTTTAACCAACGTGTTTAACCAACCAACCAATCAATGCATGTTTCCGTTTCATGTGTTAAATACGGGATCCAAGATGGTTTTTTTTCCCTTGTTTAAATTGAGCCTATCCAACGTGTTTAACCAGCCAACGTGTTTCACCAATATGTTTAACCAACGTGTTTAACCAACATGTTTAACCAACGTGTTTAATCAACGTGTTTAATCAACCAACCAACCAATCAATCAATCAATACATGTTTCCGTTTCATGCGTTAAATACGGGATCCAATTTTGAGCCTATCCAATGTGTTTAACCAACGTGTTTAAGCAACATGTTTAAGCAACGTGTTTAACCAACCAACCAATCAATCGATCAATCAATCATGATCATGATCAATAAATCATGTTTCATGAAAAATCGAAATTCAATATTGTTCTTGCGTCACTTCTGAAAAAAAATCCACATGTTCTCTGAAACTACAAGTACAATCGACCTCAAAATTTGCAGTCAGCAGGGCATACATGTACTGAAAGTTTATAAAAAAACTTGGTGCAGATATCTCTCAAAGCTTTTCCTAGACAAAAGAAATGGCAATGCCCTAAAAATCGCTTGCTAGGTCCGTAAATCTCAGTAAAAACCTACAATAAAATGTCCGCTCCGAGATTGAAATACTAATCTGTGTTACAAACAGGTGCTGAAAAATGTACAATATCAGAAAATAATCAATAAATGTGTTTTAAAGTAACACCGGATCAATTAAATCCAAAACATGCACTGCCCGTGAACTGTCATCAAGTTGTCAATTTCCTACAATGACAAAAGAAATTACATTGTGTTTATTCCGTCTCTATACATGTTGTCTGTTCAAAGTCCCCACCTAAAAAGAAATAAAAAGACTATCTTTTCGTTATTATAAACCCGTGTCACGTGATGTGGCGCGCGCGCTGTACCTAAAATAAAAGAAAAACTTTCCAAACTAAACATGAAACTTCTCCGGTAACAATAATATAGACCCCATACAGAAACGAACAAACAAACAAACAAACAAACAAACACCCCCCCCCCCCCAAATTCAATTAATTTTAAAGGGGGAAAGACCCCCTACAATTGCTTTTTTAAAGCAATTGATTTATATTGTAAAAAACCTTTTTAACCATTCTGTTCCGTTAATAAAAAAAAAAAAAAATCTCCCCGAGACCCCCTTTTGCCCCCCCCCTTTTTTTTTTTAACCCTCCACTTACAACTGAATGTAGGTTGTGTGCTATCTATCCTATCAACGTAAAACGAACGACAACTCCAGTTTTATCCATATTATTAGGTCTTTCCACTTTTCTGTGGAAAGCCTATTGTATTTGTTCTGATTATTATTATTATTATTATTATTATTATTTTTTTTTTTTTCTTCCGCCAAATTTTGTTCTTGCGATAAATGTTTGTTTCGCAATATGTCGCTTAGATTTTTTTCATATTGTATCGTATAGTTTATGCGCTTTTAAATTTCACCCTGCTAAGCCGAACCATTTTCTTTGTAAGAGTTATCTCCCTATTCACTGTTTATCATGTGTGTGCATCTCCTTCGTAACAAAATAAGAAAGCGACAAAATTCTTTTTACAAATTGTTCGTTACATCCTCAGGAATTTTTGGCGTATTTGGATCGAAGCGATTCGAATAAATTTTATAGGAGTTATCTATCTTTACGGAATAAATTTGTCGGTATGTTTTTTTAACTCATAAACCGTTAACCGTATAACCCTGGAATGTTTTTATTTGAGTCCCCTGATTCCTAACTTAGAAAATTAGGTCAAGGTCAAAGGTCAAGGTCACATTTTAGATTTTCACATGTCTTTGATTTCCCTATAACTCTTGAACGGTTATAGATACAAAAAAATTAAGCAGTGAAAAATGCTTGGTACTTCAAGGGGCAACTTTTTTACATTATGACTATATTGATTTTACCATCATGTAAGGGACATAACTCCCATCGATGGTTTTTAAAAAAGCCATTTTTAGGCAAAACTCTTTAACAAAAGGTCCTTGACCCTTAGGGTCTTTTGCAATGACCTTGTGGAGCAATGACCTTGACGAAAGTCACAAGGTCAAAGGTCAAGGTCATCAAATTATGTGGTTTTGGCACTATTTAAGCAGTTTTATGTGTGTTTGAATTTCAACCAACCAACCAACCAACCAACCAACCAACCAACCAACCAACCAACCAACCAATCAATCAATCAATCAATCAATCAATCAATCAATCAATCAATCAATCAATCAATGTTTCCGTTTCATGTGTTTGATACGGGATTCAAGGTCTCTTTTTTTTTCGCTTGTTTGAATTGAGTCTATCAAACGTTTATAACCAACATATTTAACCAATATGTTTAACCAACGTGTTTAACCAACATGTTCAACCAACGTGTTTAACAAACCAACCAACAAATCAATGCATGTTTCCGTTTCATGTGTTAAATACGGGATCCAAGATGTGTTTTTTTTCCCGCTTGTTTAAATTGAGCCTATCCGACGTGTTTAACCAGCCAACGTGTTTAACCAATATGTTTAACCAACATGTTTAACCAACCAACCAATCAATGCATGTTTCCGTTTCATGTGTTAAATACGGGATCCAAGATGTGTTTTTTTTTCGCTTGTTTAAATTGAGCCTATCCAACGTGTTTCACCACTATGTTTAACCAACGTGTTTAACCAACATGTTTAACCAACGTGTTTAACCAACATGTTTAACCAACGTGTTTAACCAACCAACCAATCAATGCATGTTTCCGTTTCATGTGTTAAATACGGGATCCAAGATGGTTTTTTTTCCCTTGTTTAAATTGAGCCTATCCAACGTGTTTAACCAGCCAACGTGTTTCACCAATATGTTTAACCAACGTGTTTAACCAACATGTTTAACCAACGTGTTTAATCAACGTGTTTAATCAACCAACCAACCAATCAATCAATCAATACATGTTTCCGTTTCATGCGTTAAATACGGGATCCAATTTTGAGCCTATCCAATGTGTTTAACCAACGTGTTTAAGCAACATGTTTAAGCAACGTGTTTAACCAACCAACCAATCAATCGATCAATCAATCATGATCATGATCAATAAATCATGTTTCATGAAAAATCGAAATTTAATATTGTTCTTGCGTCACTTCTGAAAAAAAATCCACATGTTCTCTGAAACTACAAGTACAATCGACCTCAAAATTTGCAGTCAGCAGGGCATACATGTACTGAAAGTTTATAAAAAAACTTGGTGCAGATATCTCTCAAAGCTTTTCCTAGACAAAAGAAATGGCAATGCCCTAAAAATCGCTTGCTAGGTCCGTAAATCTCAGTAAAAACCTACAATAAAATGTCCGCTCCGAGATTGAAATACTAATCTGTGTTACAAACAGGTGCTGAAAAATGTACAATATCAGAAAATAATCAATAAATGTGTTTTAAAGTAACACCGGATCAATTAAATCCAAAACATGCACTGCCCGTGAACTGTCATCAAGTTGTCAATTTCCTACAATGACAAAAGAAATTACATTGTGTTTATTCCGTCTCTATACATGTTGTCTGTTCAAAGTCCCCACCTAAAAAGAAATAAAAAGACTATCTTTTCGTTATTATAAACCCGTGTCACGTGATGTGGCGCGCGCGCTGTACCTAAAATAAAAGAAAAACTTTCCAAACTAAACATGAAACTTCTCCGGTAACAATAATATAGACCCCATACAGAAACGAACAAACAAACAAACAAACAAACAAACACCCCCCCCCCCCCAAATTCAATTAATTTTAAAGGGGGAAAGACCCCCTACAATTGCTTTTTTAAAGCAATTGATTTATATTGTAAAAAACCTTTTTAACCATTCTGTTCCGTTAATAAAAAAAAAAAAAAATCTCCCCGAGACCCCCTTTTGCCCCCCCCCCCTTTTTTTTTTTAACCCTCCACTTACAACTGAATGTAGGTTGTGTGCTATCTATCCTATCAACGTAAAACGAACGACAACTCCAGTTTTATCCATATTATTAGGTCTTTCCACTTTTCTGTGGAAAGCCTATTGTATTTGTTCTGATTATTATTATTATTATTATTATTATTATTTTTTTTTTTTTCTTCCGCCAAATTTTGTTCTTGCGATAAATGTTTGTTTCGCAATATGTCGCTTAGATTTTTTTCATATTGTATCGTATAGTTTATGCGCTTTTAAATTTCACCCTGCTAAGCCGAACCATTTTCTTTGTAAGAGTTATCTCCCTATTCACTGTTTATCATGTGTGTGCATCTCCTTCGTAACAAAATAAGAAAGCGACAAAATTCTTTTTACAAATTGTTCGTTACATCCTCAGGAATTTTTGGCGTATTTGGATCGAAGCGATTCGAATAAATTTTATAGGAGTTATCTATCTTTACGGAATAAATTTGTCGGTATGTTTTTTTAACTCATAAACCGTTAACCGTATAACCCTGGAATGTTTTTATTTGAGTCCCCTGATTCCTAACTTAGAAAATTAGGTCAAGGTCAAAGGTCAAGGTCACATTTTAGATTTTCACATGTCTTTGATTTCCCTATAACTCTTGAACGGTTATAGATACAAAAAAATTAAGCAGTGAAAAATGCTTGGTACTTCAAGGGGCAACTTTTTTACATTATGA
>NC_086384.1:37156776-37207974 GCF_036588685.1 Mytilus trossulus | reverse complement strand
TAGTCATAATGTAAAAAAGTTGCCCCTTGAAGTACCAAGCATTTTTCACTGCTTAATTTTTTTGTATCTATAACCGTTCAAGAGTTATAGGGAAATCAAAGACATGTGAAAATCTAAAATGTGACCTTGACCTTTGACCTTGACCTAATTTTCTAAGTTAGGAATCAGGGGACTCAAATAAAAACATTCCAGGGTTATACGGTTAACGGTTTATGAGTTAAAAAAACATACCGACAATTTATTCCGTAAAGATAGATAACTCCTATAAAATTTATTCGAATCGCTTCGATCCAAATACGCCAAAAATTCCTGAGGATGTAACGAACAATTTGTAAAAAGAATTTTGTCGCTTCTTATTTTGTTACGAAGGAGATGCACACACATGATAAACAGTGAATAGGGAGATAACTCTTACAAAGAAAATGGTTCGGCTTAGCAGGGTGAAATTTAAAAGCGCATAAACTATACGATACAATATGAAAAAAATCTAAGCGACATATTGCGAAACAAACATTTATCGCAAGAACAAAATTTGGCGGAAGAAAAAAAAAAAAATAATAATAATAATAATAATAATAATAATCAGAACAAATACAATAGGCTTTCCACAGAAAAGTGGAAAGACCTAATAATATGGATAAAACTGGAGTTGTCGTTCGTTTTACGTTGATAGGATAGATAGCACACAACCTACATTCAGTTGTAAGTGGAGGGTTAAAAAAAAAAGGGGGGGGCAAAAGGGGGTCTCGGGAGATTTTTTTTCTTTTTTATTAACGGAACAGAATGGTTAAAAAGGTTTTTTACAATATAAATCAATTGCTTTAAAAAAGCAATTGTAGGGGGTCTTTCCCCCTTTAAATTAATTGAATTTGGGGGGGGGGGGGGGGGGGTGTTTGTTTGTTTGTTTGTTTGTTTGTTCGTTTCTGTATGGGGTCTATATTATTGTTACCGGAGAAGTTTCATGTTTAGTTTGGAAAGTTTTTCTTTTATTTTAGGTACAGCGCGCGCGCCACATCACGTGACACGGGTTTATAATAACGAAAAGATAGTCTTTTTATTTCTTTTTAGGTGGGGACTTTGAACAGACAACATGTATAGAGACGGAATAAACACAATGTAATTTCTTTTGTCATTGTAGGAAATTGACAACTTGATGACAGTTCACGGGCAGTGCATGTTTTGGATTTAATTGATCCGGTGTTACTTTAAAACACATTTATTGATTATTTTCTGATATTGTACATTTTTCAGCACCTGTTTGTAACACAGATTAGTATTTCAATCTCGGAGCGGACATTTTATTGTAGGTTTTTACTGAGATTTACGGACCTAGCAAGCGATTTTTAGGGCATTGCCATTTCTTTTGTCTAGGAAAAGCTTTGAGAGATATCTGCACCAAGTTTTTTTATAAACTTTCAGTACATGTATGCCCTGCTGACTGCAAATTTTGAGGTCGATTGTACTTGTAGTTTCAGAGAACATGTGGATTTTTTTTCAGAAGTGACGCAAGAACAATATTGAATTTCGATTTTTCATGAAACATGATTTATTGATCATGATCATGATTGATTGATTGATTGATTGATTGATTGATTGATCGATTGATTGGTTGGTTGGTTAAACACGTTGCTTAAACATGTTGCTTAAACACGTTGGTTAAACACATTGGATAGGCTCAAATTGGATCCCGTATTTAACGCATGAAACGGAAACATGTATTGATTGATTGATTGGTTGGTTGGTTGGTTAAACACGTTGATTAAACACGTTGGTTAAACATGTTGGTTAAACACGTTGGTTAAACATATTGGTGAAACACGTTGGCTGGTTAAACACGTTGGATAGGCTCAATTTAAACAAGGGAAAAAAAACCATCTTGGATCCCGTATTTAACACATGAAACGGAAACATGCATTGATTGGTTGGTTGGTTAAACACGTTGGTTAAACATGTTGGTTAAACACGTTGGTTAAACATAGTGGTGAAACACGTTGGATAGGCTCAATTTAAACAAGCGAAAAAAAAACACATCTTGGATCCCGTATTTAACACATGAAACGGAAACATGCATTGATTGGTTGGTTGGTTAAACATGTTGGTTAAACATATTGGTTAAACACGTTGGCTGGTTAAACACGTCGGATAGGCTCAATTTAAACAAGCGGGAAAAAAAAACACATCTTGGATCCCGTATTTAACACATGAAACGGAAACATGCATTGATTTGTTGGTTGGTTTGTTAAACACGTTGGTTGAACATGTTGGTTAAACACGTTGGTTAAACATATTGGTTAAATATGTTGGTTATAAACGTTTGATAGACTCAATTCAAACAAGCGAAAAAAAAAGAGACCTTGAATCCGTATCAAACACATGAAACGGAAACATTGATTGATTGATTGATTGATTGATTGATTGATTGATTGATTGATTGGTTGGTTGGTTGGTTGGTTGGTTGGTTGGTTGGTTGGTTGGTTGAAATTCAAACACACATAAAACTGCTTAAATAGTGCCAAAACCACATAATTTGATGACCTTGACCTTTGACCTTGTGACTTTCGTCAAGGTCATTGCTCCACAAGGTCATTGCAAAAGACCCTAAGGGTCAAGGACCTTTTGTTAAAGAGTTTTGCCTAAAAATGGCTTTTTAAAAACCATCGATGGGAGTTATGTCCCTTACATGATGGTAAAATCAATATAGTCATAATGTAAAAAAGTTGCCCTTGAAGTACCAAGCATTTTTCACTGCTTAATTTTTTTGTATCTATAACCGTTCAAGAGTTATAGGGAAATCAAAGACATGTGAAAATCTAAAATGTGACCTTGACCTTTGACCTTGACCTAATTTTCTAAGTTAGGAATCAGGGGACTCAAATAAAAACATTCCAGGGTTATACGGTTAACGGTTTATGAGTTAAAAAAACATACCGACAAATTTATTCCGTAAAGATAGATAACTCCTATAAAATTTATTCGAATCGCTTCGATCCAAATACGCCAAAAATTCCTGAGGATGTAACGAACAATTTGTAAAAAGAATTTTGTCGCTTTCTTATTTTGTTACGAAGGAGATGCACACACATGATAAACAGTGAATAGGGAGATAACTCTTACAAAGAAAATGGTTCGGCTTAGCAGGGTGAAATTTAAAAGCGCATAAACTATACGATACAATATGAAAAAAATCTAAGCGACATATTGCGAAACAAACATTTATCGCAAGAACAAAATTTGGCGGAAGAAAAAAAAAAAAATAATAATAATAATAATAATAATAATAATCAGAACAAATACAATAGGCTTTCCACAGAAAAGTGGAAAGACCTAATAATATGGATAAAACTGGAGTTGTCGTTCGTTTTACGTTGATAGGATAGATAGCACACAACCTACATTCAGTTGTAAGTGGAGGGTTAAAAAAAAAAGGGGGGGGCAAAAGGGGGTCTCGGGGAGATTTTTTTCTTTTTTATTAACGGAACAGAATGGTTAAAAAGGTTTTTTACAATATAAATCAATTGCTTTAAAAAAGCAATTGTAGGGGGTCTTTCCCCCTTTAAAATTAATTGAATTTGGGGGGGGGGGGGGGGGGGGGTGTTTGTTTGTTTGTTTGTTTGTTTGTTCGTTTCTGTATGGGGTCTATATTATTGTTACCGGAGAAGTTTCATGTTTAGTTTGGAAAGTTTTTCTTTTATTTTAGGTACAGCGCGCGCGCCACATCACGTGACACGGGTTTATAATAACGAAAAGATAGTCTTTTTATTTCTTTTTAGGTGGGGACTTTGAACAGACAACATGTATAGAGACGGAATAAACACAATGTAATTTCTTTTGTCATTGTAGGAAATTGACAACTTGATGACAGTTCACGGGCAGTGCATGTTTTGGATTTAATTGATCCGGTGTTACTTTAAAACACATTTATTGATTATTTTCTGATATTGTACATTTTTCAGCACCTGTTTGTAACACAGATTAG
This sequence comes from Mytilus trossulus, assembly GCF_036588685.1. Lineage (NCBI taxonomy): Eukaryota > Metazoa > Mollusca > Bivalvia > Mytilida > Mytilidae > Mytilus > Mytilus trossulus. Next base: position 37,203,998 of record NC_086384.1, on the reverse strand, counting down.
TATTTCAATCTCGGAGCGGACATTTTATTGTAGGTTTTTACTGAGATTTACGGACCTAGCAAGCGATTTTTAGGGCATTGCCATTTCTTTGTCTAGGAAAAGCTTGAGAGATATCTGCACCAAGTTTTTTTATAAACTTTCAGTACATGTATGCCCTGCTGACTGCAAATTTTGAGGTCGATTGTACTTGTAGTTTCAGAGAACATGTGGATTTTTTTTCAGAAGTGACGCAAGAACAATATTGAATTTCGATTTTTCATGAAACATGATTTATTGATCATGATCATGATTGATTGATTGATTGATTGATTGATTGATTGATCGATTGATTGGTTGGTTGGTTAAACACGTTGCTTAAACATGTTGCTTAAACACGTTGGTTAAACACATTGGATAGGCTCAAAATTGGATCCCGTATTTAACGCATGAAACGGAAACATGTATTGATTGATTGATTGGTTGGTTGGTTGGTTAAACACGTTGATTAAACACGTTGGTTAAACATGTTGGTTAAACACGTTGGTTAAACATATTGGTGAAACACGTTGGCTGGTTAAACACGTTGGATAGGCTCAATTTAAACAAGGGAAAAAAAACCATCTTGGATCCCGTATTTAACACATGAAACGGAAACATGCATTGATTGGTTGGTTGGTTAAACACGTTGGTTAAACATGTTGGTTAAACACGTTGGTTAAACATAGTGGTGAAACACGTTGGATAGGCTCAATTTAAACAAGCGAAAAAAAACACATCTTGGATCCCGTATTTAACACATGAAACGGAAACATGCATTGATTGGTTGGTTGGTTAAACATGTTGGTTAAACATATTGGTTAAACACGTTGGCTGGTTAAACACGTCGGATAGGCTCAATTTAAACAAGCGGGAAAAAAACACATCTTGGATCCCGTATTTAACACATGAAACGGAAACATGCATTGATTTGTTGGTTGGTTTGTTAAACACGTTGGTTGAACATGTTGGTTAAACACGTTGGTTAAACATATTGGTTAAATATGTTGGTTATAAACGTTTGATAGACTCAATTCAAACAAGCGAAAAAAAAAGAGACCTTGAATCCCGTATCAAACACATGAAACGGAAACATTGATTGATTGATTGATTGATTGATTGATTGATTGATTGATTGATTGGTTGGTTGGTTGGTTGGTTGGTTGGTTGGTTGGTTGGTTGGTTGAAATTCAAACACACATAAAACTGCTTAAATAGTGCCAAAACCACATAATTTGATGACCTTGACCTTTGACCTTGTGACTTTCGTCAAGGTCATTGCTCCACAAGGTCATTGCAAAAGACCCTAAGGGTCAAGGACCTTTTGTTAAAGAGTTTTGCCTAAAAATGGCTTTTTAAAACCATCGATGGGAGTTATGTCCCTTACATGATGGTAAAATCAATATAGTCATAATGTAAAAAAGTTGCCCCTTGAAGTACCAAGCATTTTTCACTGCTTAATTTTTTTGTATCTATAACCGTTCAAGAGTTATAGGGAAATCAAAGACATGTGAAAATCTAAAATGTGACCTTGACCTTTGACCTTGACCTAATTTTCTAAGTTAGGAATCAGGGGACTCAAATAAAAACATTCCAGGGTTATACGGTTAACGGTTTATGAGTTAAAAAAACATACCGACAAATTTATTCCGTAAAGATAGATAACTCCTATAAAATTTATTCGAATCGCTTCGATCCAAATACGCCAAAAATTCCTGAGGATGTAACGAACAATTTGTAAAAGAATTTTGTCGCTTTCTTATTTTGTTACGAAGGAGATGCACACACATGATAAACAGTGAATAGGGAGATAACTCTTACAAAGAAAATGGTTCGGCTTAGCAGGGTGAAATTTAAAAGCGCATAAACTATACGATACAATATGAAAAAAATCTAAGCGACATATTGCGAAACAAACATTTATCGCAAGAACAAAATTTGGCGGAAGAAAAAAAAAAAAATAATAATAATAATAATAATAATAATAATCAGAACAAATACAATAGGCTTTCCACAGAAAAGTGGAAAGACCTAATAATATGGATAAAACTGGAGTTGTCGTTCGTTTTACGTTGATAGGATAGATAGCACACAACCTACATTCAGTTGTAAGTGGAGGGTTAAAAAAAAAGGGGGGGGCAAAAGGGGGTCTCGGGGAGATTTTTTTTCTTTTTTATTAACGGAACAGAATGGTTAAAAAGGTTTTTTACAATATAAATCAATTGCTTTAAAAAAGCAATTGTAGGGGGTCTTTCCCCCTTTAAAATTAATTGAATTTGGGGGGGGGGGGGGGGGGGTGTTTGTTTGTTTGTTTGTTTGTTTGTTCGTTTCTGTATGGGGTCTATATTATTGTTACCGGAGAAGTTTCATGTTTAGTTTGGAAAGTTTTTCTTTTATTTTAGGTACAGCGCGCGCGCCACATCACGTGACACGGGTTTATAATAACGAAAAGATAGTCTTTTTATTTCTTTTTAGGTGGGGACTTTGAACAGACAACATGTATAGAGACGGAATAAACACAATGTAATTTCTTTTGTCATTGTAGGAAATTGACAACTTGATGACAGTTCACGGGCAGTGCATGTTTTGGATTTAATTGATCCGGTGTTACTTTAAAACACATTTATTGATTATTTTCTGATATTGTACATTTTTCAGCACCTGTTTGTAACACAGATTAGTATTTCAATCTCGGAGCGGACATTTTATTGTAGGTTTTTACTGAGATTTACGGACCTAGCAAGCGATTTTTAGGGCATTGCCATTTCTTTTGTCTAGGAAAAGCTTTGAGAGATATCTGCACCAAGTTTTTTTATAAACTTTCAGTACATGTATGCCCTGCTGACTGCAAATTTTGAGGTCGATTGTACTTGTAGTTTCAGAGAACATGTGGATTTTTTTTCAGAAGTGACGCAAGAACAATATTGAATTTCGATTTTTCATGAAACATGATTTATTGATCATGATCATGATTGATTGATTGATTGATTGATTGATTGATTGATCGATTGATTGGTTGGTTGGTTAAACACGTTGCTTAAACATGTTGCTTAAACACGTTGGTTAAACACATTGGATAGGCTCAAAATTGGATCCCGTATTTAACGCATGAAACGGAAACATGTATTGATTGATTGATTGGTTGGTTGGTTGGTTAAACACGTTGATTAAACACGTTGGTTAAACATGTTGGTTAAACACGTTGGTTAAACATATTGGTGAAACACGTTGGCTGGTTAAACACGTTGGATAGGCTCAATTTAAACAAGGGAAAAAAAACCATCTTGGATCCCGTATTTAACACATGAAACGGAAACATGCATTGATTGGTTGGTTGGTTAAACACGTTGGTTAAACATGTTGGTTAAACACGTTGGTTAAACATAGTGGTGAAACACGTTGGATAGGCTCAATTTAAACAAGCGAAAAAAAAACACATCTTGGATCCCGTATTTAACACATGAAACGGAAACATGCATTGATTGGTTGGTTGGTTAAACATGTTGGTTAAACATATTGGTTAAACACGTTGGCTGGTTAAACACGTCGGATAGGCTCAATTTAAACAAGCGGGAAAAAAAACACATCTTGGATCCCGTATTTAACACATGAAACGGAAACATGCATTGATTTGTTGGTTGGTTTGTTAAACACGTTGGTTGAACATGTTGGTTAAACACGTTGGTTAAACATATTGGTTAAATATGTTGGTTATAAACGTTTGATAGACTCAATTCAAACAAGCGAAAAAAAAAGAGACCTTGAATCCCGTATCAAACACATGAAACGGAAACATTGATTGATTGATTGATTGATTGATTGATTGATTGATTGATTGATTGGTTGGTTGGTTGGTTGGTTGGTTGGTTGGTTGGTTGGTTGGTTGAAATTCAAACACACATAAAACTGCTTAAATAGTGCCAAAACCACATAATTTGATGACCTTGACCTTTGACCTTGTGACTTTCGTCAAGGTCATTGCTCCACAAGGTCATTGCAAAAGACCCTAAGGGTCAAGGACCTTTTGTTAAAGAGTTTTGCCTAAAAATGGCTTTTTAAAAACCATCGATGGGAGTTATGTCCCTTACATGATGGTAAAATCAATATAGTCATAATGTAAAAAAGTTGCCCCTTGAAGTACCAAGCATTTTTCACTGCTTAATTTTTTTGTATCTATAACCGTTCAAGAGTTATAGGGAAATCAAAGACATGTGAAAATCTAAAATGTGACCTTGACCTTTGACCTTGACCTAATTTTCTAAGTTAGGAATCAGGGGACTCAAATAAAAACATTCCAGGGTTATACGGTTAACGGTTTATGAGTTAAAAAAACATACCGACAAATTTATTCCGTAAAGATAGATAACTCCTATAAAATTTATTCGAATCGCTTCGATCCAAATACGCCAAAAATTCCTGAGGATGTAACGAACAATTTGTAAAAAGAATTTTGTCGCTTTCTTATTTTGTTACGAAGGAGATGCACACACATGATAAACAGTGAATAGGGAGATAACTCTTACAAAGAAAATGGTTCGGCTTAGCAGGGTGAAATTTAAAAGCGCATAAACTATACGATACAATATGAAAAAAATCTAAGCGACATATTGCGAAACAAACATTTATCGCAAGAACAAAATTTGGCGGAAGAAAAAAAAAAAAATAATAATAATAATAATAATAATAATAATCAGAACAAATACAATAGGCTTTCCACAGAAAAGTGGAAAGACCTAATAATATGGATAAAACTGGAGTTGTCGTTCGTTTTACGTTGATAGGATAGATAGCACACAACCTACATTCAGTTGTAAGTGGAGGGTTAAAAAAAAAAGGGGGGGGCAAAAGGGGGTCTCGGGGAGATTTTTTTTCTTTTTTATTAACGGAACAGAATGGTTAAAAAGGTTTTTTACAATATAAATCAATTGCTTTAAAAAAGCAATTGTAGGGGGTCTTTCCCCCTTTAAAATTAATTGAATTTGGGGGGGGGGGGGGGGGGGGTGTTTGTTTGTTTGTTTGTTTGTTTGTTCGTTTCTGTATGGGGTCTATATTATTGTTACCGGAGAAGTTTCATGTTTAGTTTGGAAAGTTTTTCTTTTATTTTAGGTACAGCGCGCGCGCCACATCACGTGACACGGGTTTATAATAACGAAAAGATAGTCTTTTTATTTCTTTTTAGGTGGGGACTTTGAACAGACAACATGTATAGAGACGGAATAAACACAATGTAATTTCTTTTGTCATTGTAGGAAATTGACAACTTGATGACAGTTCACGGGCAGTGCATGTTTTGGATTTAATTGATCCGGTGTTACTTTAAAACACATTTATTGATTATTTTCTGATATTGTACATTTTTCAGCACCTGTTTGTAACACAGATTAGTATTTCAATCTCGGAGCGGACATTTTATTGTAGGTTTTTACTGAGATTTACGGACCTAGCAAGCGATTTTTAGGGCATTGCCATTTCTTTTGTCTAGGAAAAGCTTTGAGAGATATCTGCACCAAGTTTTTTTATAAACTTTCAGTACATGTATGCCCTGCTGACTGCAAATTTTGAGGTCGATTGTACTTGTAGTTTCAGAGAACATGTGGATTTTTTTTCAGAAGTGACGCAAGAACAATATTGAATTTCGATTTTTCATGAAACATGATTTATTGATCATGATCATGATTGATTGATTGATTGATTGATTGATTGATTGATCGATTGATTGGTTGGTTGGTTAAACACGTTGCTTAAACATGTTGCTTAAACACGTTGGTTAAACACATTGGATAGGCTCAAAATTGGATCCCGTATTTAACGCATGAAACGGAAACATGTATTGATTGATTGATTGGTTGGTTGGTTGGTTAAACACGTTGATTAAACACGTTGGTTAAACATGTTGGTTAAACACGTTGGTTAAACATATTGGTGAAACACGTTGGCTGGTTAAACACGTTGGATAGGCTCAATTTAAACAAGGGAAAAAAAACCATCTTGGATCCCGTATTTAACACATGAAACGGAAACATGCATTGATTGGTTGGTTGGTTAAACACGTTGGTTAAACATGTTGGTTAAACACGTTGGTTAAACATAGTGGTGAAACACGTTGGATAGGCTCAATTTAAACAAGCGAAAAAAAAACACATCTTGGATCCCGTATTTAACACATGAAACGGAAACATGCATTGATTGGTTGGTTGGTTAAACATGTTGGTTAAACATATTGGTTAAACACGTTGGCTGGTTAAACACGTCGGATAGGCTCAATTTAAACAAGCGGGAAAAAAAACACATCTTGGATCCCGTATTTAACACATGAAACGGAAACATGCATTGATTTGTTGGTTGGTTTGTTAAACACGTTGGTTGAACATGTTGGTTAAACACGTTGGTTAAACATATTGGTTAAATATGTTGGTTATAAACGTTTGATAGACTCAATTCAAACAAGCGAAAAAAAAAGAGACCTTGAATCCCGTATCAAACACATGAAACGGAAACATTGATTGATTGATTGATTGATTGATTGATTGATTGATTGATTGATTGGTTGGTTGGTTGGTTGGTTGGTTGGTTGGTTGGTTGGTTGGTTGAAATTCAAACACACATAAAACTGCTTAAATAGTGCCAAAACCACATAATTTGATGACCTTGACCTTTGACCTTGTGACTTTCGTCAAGGTCATTGCTCCACAAGGTCATTGCAAAAGACCCTAAGGGTCAAGGACCTTTTGTTAAAGAGTTTTGCCTAAAAATGGCTTTTTAAAAACCATCGATGGGAGTTATGTCCCTTACATGATGGTAAAATCAATATAGTCATAATGTAAAAAAGTTGCCCCTTGAAGTACCAAGCATTTTTCACTGCTTAATTTTTTTGTATCTATAACCGTTCAAGAGTTATAGGGAAATCAAAGACATGTGAAAATCTAAAATGTGACCTTGACCTTTGACCTTGACCTAATTTTCTAAGTTAGGAATCAGGGGACTCAAATAAAAACATTCCAGGGTTATACGGTTAACGGTTTATGAGTTAAAAAAACATACCGACAAATTTATTCCGTAAAGATAGATAACTCCTATAAAATTTATTCGAATCGCTTCGATCCAAATACGCCAAAAATTCCTGAGGATGTAACGAACAATTTGTAAAAAGAATTTTGTCGCTTTCTTATTTTGTTACGAAGGAGATGCACACACATGATAAACAGTGAATAGGGAGATAACTCTTACAAAGAAAATGGTTCGGCTTAGCAGGGTGAAATTTAAAAGCGCATAAACTATACGATACAATATGAAAAAAATCTAAGCGACATATTGCGAAACAAACATTTATCGCAAGAACAAAATTTGGCGGAAGAAAAAAAAAAAAATAATAATAATAATAATAATAATAATAATCAGAACAAATACAATAGGCTTTCCACAGAAAAGTGGAAAGACCTAATAATATGGATAAAACTGGAGTTGTCGTTCGTTTTACGTTGATAGGATAGATAGCACACAACCTACATTCAGTTGTAAGTGGAGGGTTAAAAAAAAAAGGGGGGGGCAAAAGGGGGTCTCGGGGAGATTTTTTTTCTTTTTTATTAACGGAACAGAATGGTTAAAAAGGTTTTTTACAATATAAATCAATTGCTTTAAAAAAGCAATTGTAGGGGGTCTTTCCCCCTTTAAAATTAATTGAATTTGGGGGGGGGGGGGGGGGGGGGGGGGTGTTTGTTTGTTTGTTTGTTTGTTTGTTCGTTTCTGTATGGGGTCTATATTATTGTTACCGGAGAAGTTTCATGTTTAGTTTGGAAAGTTTTTCTTTTATTTTAGGTACAGCGCGCGCGCCACATCACGTGACACGGGTTTATAATAACGAAAAGATAGTCTTTTTATTTCTTTTTAGGTGGGGACTTTGAACAGACAACATGTATAGAGACGGAATAAACACAATGTAATTTCTTTTGTCATTGTAGGAAATTGACAACTTGATGACAGTTCACGGGCAGTGCATGTTTTGGATTTAATTGATCCGGTGTTACTTTAAAACACATTTATTGATTATTTTCTGATATTGTACATTTTTCAGCACCTGTTTGTAACACAGATTAGTATTTCAATCTCGGAGCGGACATTTTATTGTAGGTTTTTACTGAGATTTACGGACCTAGCAAGCGATTTTTAGGGCATTGCCATTTCTTTTGTCTAGGAAAAGCTTTGAGAGATATCTGCACCAAGTTTTTTTATAAACTTTCAGTACATGTATGCCCTGCTGACTGCAAATTTTGAGGTCGATTGTACTTGTAGTTTCAGAGAACATGTGGATTTTTTTTCAGAAGTGACGCAAGAACAATATTGAATTTCGATTTTTCATGAAACATGATTTATTGATCATGATCATGATTGATTGATTGATTGATTGATTGATTGATTGATCGATTGATTGGTTGGTTGGTTAAACACGTTGCTTAAACATGTTGCTTAAACACGTTGGTTAAACACATTGGATAGGCTCAAAATTGGATCCCGTATTTAACGCATGAAACGGAAACATGTATTGATTGATTGATTGGTTGGTTGGTTGGTTAAACACGTTGATTAAACACGTTGGTTAAACATGTTGGTTAAACACGTTGGTTAAACATATTGGTGAAACACGTTGGCTGGTTAAACACGTTGGATAGGCTCAATTTAAACAAGGGAAAAAAAACCATCTTGGATCCCGTATTTAACACATGAAACGGAAACATGCATTGATTGGTTGGTTGGTTAAACACGTTGGTTAAACATGTTGGTTAAACACGTTGGTTAAACATAGTGGTGAAACACGTTGGATAGGCTCAATTTAAACAAGCGAAAAAAAAACACATCTTGGATCCCGTATTTAACACATGAAACGGAAACATGCATTGATTGGTTGGTTGGTTAAACATGTTGGTTAAACATATTGGTTAAACACGTTGGCTGGTTAAACACGTCGGATAGGCTCAATTTAAACAAGCGGGAAAAAAAACACATCTTGGATCCCGTATTTAACACATGAAACGGAAACATGCATTGATTTGTTGGTTGGTTTGTTAAACACGTTGGTTGAACATGTTGGTTAAACACGTTGGTTAAACATATTGGTTAAATATGTTGGTTATAAACGTTTGATAGACTCAATTCAAACAAGCGAAAAAAAAAGAGACCTTGAATCCCGTATCAAACACATGAAACGGAAACATTGATTGATTGATTGATTGATTGATTGATTGATTGATTGATTGATTGGTTGGTTGGTTGGTTGGTTGGTTGGTTGGTTGGTTGGTTGGTTGAAATTCAAACACACATAAAACTGCTTAAATAGTGCCAAAACCACATAATTTGATGACCTTGACCTTTGACCTTGTGACTTTCGTCAAGGTCATTGCTCCACAAGGTCATTGCAAAAGACCCTAAGGGTCAAGGACCTTTTGTTAAAGAGTTTTGCCTAAAAATGGCTTTTTAAAAACCATCGATGGGAGTTATGTCCCTTACATGATGGTAAAATCAATATAGTCATAATGTAAAAAAGTTGCCCCTTGAAGTACCAAGCATTTTTCACTGCTCAATTTTTTTGTATCTATAACCGTTCAAGAGTTATAGGGAAATCAAAGACATGTGAAAATCTAAAATGTGACCTTGACCTTTGACCTTGACCTAATTTTCTAAGTTAGGAATCAGGGGACTCAAATAAAAACATTCCAGGGTTATACGGTTAACGGTTTATGAGTTAAAAAAACATACCGACAAATTTATTCCGTAAAGATAGATAACTCCTATAAAATTTATTCGAATCGCTTCGATCCAAATACGCCAAAAATTCCTGAGGATGTAACGAACAATTTGTAAAAAGAATTTTGTCGCTTTCTTATTTTGTTACGAAGGAGATGCACACACATGATAAACAGTGAATAGGGAGATAACTCTTACAAAGAAAATGGTTCGGCTTAGCAGGGTGAAATTTAAAAGCGCATAAACTATACGATACAATATGAAAAAAATCTAAGCGACATATTGCGAAACAAACATTTATCGCAAGAACAAAATTTGGCGGAAGAAAAAAAAAAAAATAATAATAATAATAATAATAATAATAATCAGAACAAATACAATAGGCTTTCCACAGAAAAGTGGAAAGACCTAATAATATGGATAAAACTGGAGTTGTCGTTCGTTTTACGTTGATAGGATAGATAGCACACAACCTACATTCAGTTGTAAGTGGAGGGTTAAAAAAAAAAGGGGGGGGCAAAAGGGGGTCTCGGGGAGATTTTTTTTCTTTTTTATTAACGGAACAGAATGGTTAAAAAGGTTTTTTACAATATAAATCAATTGCTTTAAAAAAGCAATTGTAGGGGGTCTTTCCCCCTTTAAAATTAATTGAATTTGGGGGGGGGGGGGGGGTGTTTGTTTGTTTGTTTGTTTGTTTGTTCGTTTCTGTATGGGGTCTATATTATTGTTACCGGAGAAGTTTCATGTTTAGTTTGGAAAGTTTTTCTTTTATTTTAGGTACAGCGCGCGCGCCACATCACGTGACACGGGTTTATAATAACGAAAAGATAGTCTTTTTATTTCTTTTTAGGTGGGGACTTTGAACAGACAACATGTATAGAGACGGAATAAACACAATGTAATTTCTTTTGTCATTGTAGGAAATTGACAACTTGATGACAGTTCACGGGCAGTGCATGTTTTGGATTTAATTGATCCGGTGTTACTTTAAAACACATTTATTGATTATTTTCTGATATTGTACATTTTTCAGCACCTGTTTGTAACACAGATTAGTATTTCAATCTCGGAGCGGACATTTTATTGTAGGTTTTTACTGAGATTTACGGACCTAGCAAGCGATTTTTAGGGCATTGCCATTTCTTTTGTCTAGGAAAAGCTTTGAGAGATATCTGCACCAAGTTTTTTTATAAACTTTCAGTACATGTATGCCCTGCTGACTGCAAATTTTGAGGTCGATTGTACTTGTAGTTTCAGAGAACATGTGGATTTTTTTTCAGAAGTGACGCAAGAACAATATTGAATTTCGATTTTTCATGAAACATGATTTATTGATCATGATCATGATTGATTGATTGATTGATTGATTGATTGATTGATCGATTGATTGGTTGGTTGGTTAAACACGTTGCTTAAACATGTTGCTTAAACACGTTGGTTAAACACATTGGATAGGCTCAAAATTGGATCCCGTATTTAACGCATGAAACGGAAACATGTATTGATTGATTGATTGGTTGGTTGGTTGGTTAAACACGTTGATTAAACACGTTGGTTAAACATGTTGGTTAAACACGTTGGTTAAACATATTGGTGAAACACGTTGGCTGGTTAAACACGTTGGATAGGCTCAATTTAAACAAGGGAAAAAAAACCATCTTGGATCCCGTATTTAACACATGAAACGGAAACATGCATTGATTGGTTGGTTGGTTAAACACGTTGGTTAAACATGTTGGTTAAACACGTTGGTTAAACATAGTGGTGAAACACGTTGGATAGGCTCAATTTAAACAAGCGAAAAAAAAACACATCTTGGATCCCGTATTTAACACATGAAACGGAAACATGCATTGATTGGTTGGTTGGTTAAACATGTTGGTTAAACATATTGGTTAAACACGTTGGCTGGTTAAACACGTCGGATAGGCTCAATTTAAACAAGCGGGAAAAAAAACACATCTTGGATCCCGTATTTAACACATGAAACGGAAACATGCATTGATTTGTTGGTTGGTTTGTTAAACACGTTGGTTGAACATGTTGGTTAAACACGTTGGTTAAACATATTGGTTAAATATGTTGGTTATAAACGTTTGATAGACTCAATTCAAACAAGCGAAAAAAAAAGAGACCTTGAATCCCGTATCAAACACATGAAACGGAAACATTGATTGATTGATTGATTGATTGATTGATTGATTGATTGATTGGTTGGTTGGTTGGTTGGTTGGTTGGTTGGTTGGTTGGTTGGTTGAAATTCAAACACACATAAAACTGCTTAAATAGTGCCAAAACCACATAATTTGATGACCTTGACCTTTGACCTTGTGACTTTCGTCAAGGTCATTGCTCCACAAGGTCATTGCAAAAGACCCTAAGGGTCAAGGACCTTTTGTTAAAGAGTTTTGCCTAAAAATGGCTTTTTAAAAACCATCGATGGGAGTTATGTCCCTTACATGATGGTAAAATCAATATAGTCATAATGTAAAAAAGTTGCCCCTTGAAGTACCAAGCATTTTTCACTGCTTAATTTTTTTGTATCTATAACCGTTCAAGAGTTATAGGGAAATCAAAGACATGTGAAAATCTAAAATGTGACCTTGACCTTTGACCTTGACCTAATTTTCTAAGTTAGGAATCAGGGGACTCAAATAAAAACATTCCAGGGTTATACGGTTAACGGTTTATGAGTTAAAAAAACATACCGACAAATTTATTCCGTAAAGATAGATAACTCCTATAAAATTTATTCGAATCGCTTCGATCCAAATACGCCAAAAATTCCTGAGGATGTAACGAACAATTTGTAAAAAGAATTTTGTCGCTTTCTTATTTTGTTACGAAGGAGATGCACACACATGATAAACAGTGAATAGGGAGATAACTCTTACAAAGAAAATGGTTCGGCTTAGCAGGGTGAAATTTAAAAGCGCATAAACTATACGATACAATATGAAAAAAATCTAAGCGACATATTGCGAAACAAACATTTATCGCAAGAACAAAATTTGGCGGAAGAAAAAAAAAAAAATAATAATAATAATAATAATAATAATAATCAGAACAAATACAATAGGCTTTCCACAGAAAAGTGGAAAGACCTAATAATATGGATAAAACTGGAGTTGTCGTTCGTTTTACGTTGATAGGATAGATAGCACACAACCTACATTCAGTTGTAAGTGGAGGGTTAAAAAAAAAAGGGGGGGGCAAAAGGGGGTCTCGGGGAGATTTTTTTTCTTTTTTATTAACGGAACAGAATGGTTAAAAAGGTTTTTTACAATATAAATCAATTGCTTTAAAAAAGCAATTGTAGGGGGTCTTTCCCCCTTTAAAATTAATTGAATTTGGGGGGGGGGGGGGGGGGTGTTTGTTTGTTTGTTTGTTTGTTTGTTCGTTTCTGTATGGGGTCTATATTATTGTTACCGGAGAAGTTTCATGTTTAGTTTGGAAAGTTTTTCTTTTATTTTAGGTACAGCGCGCGCGCCACATCACGTGACACGGGTTTATAATAACGAAAAGATAGTCTTTTTATTTCTTTTTAGGTGGGGACTTTGAACAGACAACATGTATAGAGACGGAATAAACACAATGTAATTTCTTTTGTCATTGTAGGAAATTGACAACTTGATGACAGTTCACGGGCAGTGCATGTTTTGGATTTAATTGATCCGGTGTTACTTTAAAACACATTTATTGATTATTTTCTGATATTGTACATTTTTCAGCACCTGTTTGTAACACAGATTAGTATTTCAATCTCGGAGCGGACATTTTATTGTAGGTTTTTACTGAGATTTACGGACCTAGCAAGCGATTTTTAGGGCATTGCCATTTCTTTTGTCTAGGAAAAGCTTTGAGAGATATCTGCACCAAGTTTTTTTATAAACTTTCAGTACATGTATGCCCTGCTGACTGCAAATTTTGAGGTCGATTGTACTTGTAGTTTCAGAGAACATGTGGATTTTTTTTCAGAAGTGACGCAAGAACAATATTGAATTTCGATTTTTCATGAAACATGATTTATTGATCATGATCATGATTGATTGATTGATTGATTGATTGATTGATTGATCGATTGATTGGTTGGTTGGTTAAACACGTTGCTTAAACATGTTGCTTAAACACGTTGGTTAAACACATTGGATAGGCTCAAAATTGGATCCCGTATTTAACGCATGAAACGGAAACATGTATTGATTGATTGATTGGTTGGTTGGTTGGTTAAACACGTTGATTAAACACGTTGGTTAAACATGTTGGTTAAACACGTTGGTTAAACATATTGGTGAAACACGTTGGCTGGTTAAACACGTTGGATAGGCTCAATTTAAACAAGGGAAAAAAAACCATCTTGGATCCCGTATTTAACACATGAAACGGAAACATGCATTGATTGGTTGGTTGGTTAAACACGTTGGTTAAACATGTTGGTTAAACACGTTGGTTAAACATAGTGGTGAAACACGTTGGATAGGCTCAATTTAAACAAGCGAAAAAAAAACACATCTTGGATCCCGTATTTAACACATGAAACGGAAACATGCATTGATTGGTTGGTTGGTTAAACATGTTGGTTAAACATATTGGTTAAACACGTTGGCTGGTTAAACACGTCGGATAGGCTCAATTTAAACAAGCGGGAAAAAAAACACATCTTGGATCCCGTATTTAACACATGAAACGGAAACATGCATTGATTTGTTGGTTGGTTTGTTAAACACGTTGGTTGAACATGTTGGTTAAACACGTTGGTTAAACATATTGGTTAAATATGTTGGTTATAAACGTTTGATAGACTCAATTCAAACAAGCGAAAAAAAAAGAGACCTTGAATCCCGTATCAAACACATGAAACGGAAACATTGATTGATTGATTGATTGATTGATTGATTGATTGATTGATTGATTGGTTGGTTGGTTGGTTGGTTGGTTGGTTGGTTGGTTGGTTGGTTGAAATTCAAACACACATAAAACTGCTTAAATAGTGCCAAAACCACATAATTTGATGACCTTGACCTTTGACCTTGTGACTTTCGTCAAGGTCATTGCTCCACAAGGTCATTGCAAAAGACCCTAAGGGTCAAGGACCTTTTGTTAAAGAGTTTTGCCTAAAAATGGCTTTTTAAAAACCATCGATGGGAGTTATGTCCCTTACATGATGGTAAAATCAATATAGTCATAATGTAAAAAAGTTGCCCCTTGAAGTACCAAGCATTTTTCACTGCTTAATTTTTTTGTATCTATAACCGTTCAAGAGTTATAGGGAAATCAAAGACATGTGAAAATCTAAAATGTGACCTTGACCTTTGACCTTGACCTAATTTTCTAAGTTAGGAATCAGGGGACTCAAATAAAAACATTCCAGGGTTATACGGTTAACGGTTTATGAGTTAAAAAAACATACCGACAAATTTATTCCGTAAAGATAGATAACTCCTATAAAATTTATTCGAATCGCTTCGATCCAAATACGCCAAAAATTCCTGAGGATGTAACGAACAATTTGTAAAAAGAATTTTGTCGCTTTCTTATTTTGTTACGAAGGAGATGCACACACATGATAAACAGTGAATAGGGAGATAACTCTTACAAAGAAAATGGTTCGGCTTAGCAGGGTGAAATTTAAAAGCGCATAAACTATACGATACAATATGAAAAAAATCTAAGCGACATATTGCGAAACAAACATTTATCGCAAGAACAAAATTTGGCGGAAGAAAAAAAAAAAAATAATAATAATAATAATAATAATAATAATCAGAACAAATACAATAGGCTTTCCACAGAAAAGTGGAAAGACCTAATAATATGGATAAAACTGGAGTTGTCGTTCGTTTTACGTTGATAGGATAGATAGCACACAACCTACATTCAGTTGTAAGTGGAGGGTTAAAAAAAAAAGGGGGGGGCAAAAGGGGGTCTCGGGGAGATTTTTTTTCTTTTTTATTAACGGAACAGAATGGTTAAAAAGGTTTTTTACAATATAAATCAATTGCTTTAAAAAAGCAATTGTAGGGGGTCTTTCCCCCTTTAAAATTAATTGAATTTGGGGGGGGGGGGGGGGGGGTGTTTGTTTGTTTGTTTGTTTGTTTGTTCGTTTCTGTATGGGGTCTATATTATTGTTACCGGAGAAGTTTCATGTTTAGTTTGGAAAGTTTTTCTTTTATTTTAGGTACAGCGCGCGCGCCACATCACGTGACACGGGTTTATAATAACGAAAAGATAGTCTTTTTATTTCTTTTTAGGTGGGGACTTTGAACAGACAACATGTATAGAGACGGAATAAACACAATGTAATTTCTTTTGTCATCGTAGGAAATTGACAACTTGATGACAGTTCACGGGCAGTGCATGTTTTGGATTTAATTGATCCGGTGTTACTTTAAAACACATTTATTGATTATTTTCTGATATTGTACATTTTTCAGCACCTGTTTGTAACACAGATTAGTATTTCAATCTCGGAGCGGACATTTTATTGTAGGTTTTTACTGAGATTTACGGACCTAGCAAGCGATTTTTAGGGCATTGCCATTTCTTTTGTCTAGGAAAAGCTTTGAGAGATATCTGCACCAAGTTTTTTTATAAACTTTCAGTACATGTATGCCCTGCTGACTGCAAATTTTGAGGTCGATTGTACTTGTAGTTTCAGAGAACATGTGGATTTTTTTTCAGAAGTGACGCAAGAACAATATTGAATTTCGATTTTTCATGAAACATGATTTATTGATCATGATCATGATTGATTGATTGATTGATTGATTGATTGATTGATCGATTGATTGGTTGGTTGGTTAAACACGTTGCTTAAACATGTTGCTTAAACACGTTGGTTAAACACATTGGATAGGCTCAAAATTGGATCCCGTATTTAACGCATGAAACGGAAACATGTATTGATTGATTGATTGGTTGGTTGGTTGGTTAAACACGTTGATTAAACACGTTGGTTAAACATGTTGGTTAAACACGTTGGTTAAACATATTGGTGAAACACGTTGGCTGGTTAAACACGTTGGATAGGCTCAATTTAAACAAGGGAAAAAAAACCATCTTGGATCCCGTATTTAACACATGAAACGGAAACATGCATTGATTGGTTGGTTGGTTAAACACGTTGGTTAAACATGTTGGTTAAACACGTTGGTTAAACATAGTGGTGAAACACGTTGGATAGGCTCAATTTAAACAAGCGAAAAAAAAACACATCTTGGATCCCGTATTTAACACATGAAACGGAAACATGCATTGATTGGTTGGTTGGTTAAACATGTTGGTTAAACATATTGGTTAAACACGTTGGCTGGTTAAACACGTCGGATAGGCTCAATTTAAACAAGCGGGAAAAAAAACACATCTTGGATCCCGTATTTAACACATGAAACGGAAACATGCATTGATTTGTTGGTTGGTTTGTTAAACACGTTGGTTGAACATGTTGGTTAAACACGTTGGTTAAACATATTGGTTAAATATGTTGGTTATAAACGTTTGATAGACTCAATTCAAACAAGCGAAAAAAAAAGAGACCTTGAATCCCGTATCAAACACATGAAACGGAAACATTGATTGATTGATTGATTGATTGATTGATTGATTGATTGATTGATTGGTTGGTTGGTTGGTTGGTTGGTTGGTTGGTTGGTTGGTTGGTTGAAATTCAAACACACATAAAACTGCTTAAATAGTGCCAAAACCACATAATTTGATGACCTTGACCTTTGACCTTGTGACTTTCGTCAAGGTCATTGCTCCACAAGGTCATTGCAAAAGACCCTAAGGGTCAAGGACCTTTTGTTAAAGAGTTTTGCCTAAAAATGGCTTTTTAAAAACCATCGATGGGAGTTATGTCCCTTACATGATGGTAAAATCAATATAGTCATAATGTAAAAAAGTTGCCCCTTGAAGTACCAAGCATTTTTCACTGCTTAATTTTTTTGTATCTATAACCGTTCAAGAGTTATAGGGAAATCAAAGACATGTGAAAATCTAAAATGTGACCTTGACCTTTGACCTTGACCTAATTTTCTAAGTTAGGAATCAGGGGACTCAAATAAAAACATTCCAGGGTTATACGGTTAACGGTTTATGAGTTAAAAAAACATACCGACAAATTTATTCCGTAAAGATTGATAACTCCTATAAAATTTATTCGAATCGCTTCGATCCAAATACGCCAAAAATTCCTGAGGATGTAACGAACAATTTGTAAAAAGAATTTTGTCGCTTTCTTATTTTGTTACGAAGGAGATGCACACACATGATAAACAGTGAATAGGGAGATAACTCTTACAAAGAAAATGGTTCGGCTTAGCAGGGTGAAATTTAAAAGCGCATAAACTATACGATACAATATGAAAAAAATCTAAGCGACATATTGCGAAACAAACATTTATCGCAAGAACAAAATTTGGCGGAAGAAAAAAAAAAAAATAATAATAATAATAATAATAATAATAATCAGAACAAATACAATAGGCTTTCCACAGAAAAGTGGAAAGACCTAATAATATGGATAAAACTGGAGTTGTCGTTCGTTTTACGTTGATAGGATAGATAGCACACAACCTACATTCAGTTGTAAGTGGAGGGTTAAAAAAAAAAGGGGGGGGCAAAAGGGGGTCTCGGGGAGATTTTTTTTCTTTTTTATTAACGGAACAGAATGGTTAAAAAGGTTTTTTACAATATAAATCAATTGCTTTAAAAAAGCAATTGTAGGGGGTCTTTCCCCCTTTAAAATTAATTGAATTTGGGGGGGGGGGTGTTTGTTTGTTTGTTTGTTTGTTTGTTCGTTTCTGTATGGGGTCTATATTATTGTTACCGGAGAAGTTTCATGTTTAGTTTGGAAAGTTTTTCTTTTATTTTAGGTACAGCGCGCGCGCCACATCACGTGACACGGGTTTATAATAACGAAAAGATAGTCTTTTTATTTCTTTTTAGGTGGGGACTTTGAACAGACAACATGTATAGAGACGGAATAAACACAATGTAATTTCTTTTGTCATTGTAGGAAATTGACAACTTGATGACAGTTCACGGGCAGTGCATGTTTTGGATTTAATTGATCCGGTGTTACTTTAAAACACATTTATTGATTATTTTCTGATATTGTACATTTTTCAGCACCTGTTTGTAACACAGATTAGTATTTCAATCTCGGAGCGGACATTTTATTGTAGGTTTTTACTGAGATTTACGGACCTAGCAAGCGATTTTTAGGGCATTGCCATTTCTTTTGTCTAGGAAAAGCTTTGAGAGATATCTGCACCAAGTTTTTTTATAAACTTTCAGTACATGTATGCCCTGCTGACTGCAAATTTTGAGGTCGATTGTACTTGTAGTTTCAGAGAACATGTGGATTTTTTTTCAGAAGTGACGCAAGAACAATATTGAATTTCGATTTTTCATGAAACATGATTTATTGATCATGATCATGATTGATTGATCGATTGATTGGTTGGTTGGTTAAACACGTTGCTTAAACATGTTGCTTAAACACGTTGGTTAAACACATTGGATAGGCTCAAAATTGGATCCCGTATTTAACGCATGAAACGGAAACATGTATTGATTGATTGATTGGTTGGTTGGTTGATTAAACACGTTGATTAAACACGTTGGTTAAACATGTTGGTTAAACACGTTGGTTAAACATATTGGTGAAACACGTTGGCTGGTTAAACACGTTGGATAGGCTCAATTTAAACAAGGGAAAAAAAACCATCTTGGATCCCGTATTTAACACATGAAACGGAAACATGCATTGATTGGTTGGTTGGTTAAACACGTTGGTTAAACATGTTGGTTAAACACGTTGGTTAAACATGTTGGTTAAACACGTTGGTTAAACATAGTGGTGAAACACGTTGGATAGGCTCAATTTAAACAAGCGAAAAAAAAACACATCTTGGATCCCGTATTTAACACATGAAACGGAAACATGCATTGATTGGTTGGTTGGTTAAACATGTTGGTTAAACATATTGGTTAAACACGTTGGCTGGTTAAACACGTCGGATAGGCTCAATTTAAACAAGCGGGAAAAAAAACACATCTTGGATCCCGTATTTAACACATGAAACGGAAACATGCATTGATTTGTTGGTTGGTTTGTTAAACACGTTGGTTGAACATGTTGGTTAAACACGTTGGTTAAACATATTGGTTAAATATGTTGGTTATAAACGTTTGATAGACTCAATTCAAACAAGCGAAAAAAAAAGAGACCTTGAATCCCGTATCAAACACATGAAACGGAAACATTGATTGATTGATTGATTGATTGATTGATTGATTGATTGATTGATTGATTGATTGGTTGGTTGGTTGGTTGGTTGGTTGGTTGGTTGGTTGGTTGGTTGAAATTCAAACACACATAAAACTGCTTAAATAGTGCCAAAACCACATAATTTGATGACCTTGACCTTTGACCTTGTGACTTTCGTCAAGGTCATTGCTCCACAAGGTCATTGCAAAAGACCCTAAGGGTCAAGGACCTTTTGTTAAAGAGTTTTGCCTAAAAATGGCTTTTTAAAAACCATCGATGGGAGTTATGTCCCTTACATGATGGTAAAATCAATATAGTCATAATGTAAAAAAGTTGCCCCTTGAAGTACCAAGCATTTTTCACTGCTTAATTTTTTTGTATCTATAACCGTTCAAGAGTTATAGGGAAATCAAAGACATGTGAAAATCTAAAATGTGACCTTGACCTTTGACCTTGACCTAATTTTCTAAGTTAGGAATCAGGGGACTCAAATAAAAACATTCCAGGGTTATACGGTTAACGGTTTATGAGTTAAAAAAACATACCGACAAATTTATTCCGTAAAGATAGATAACTCCTATAAAATTTATTCGAATCGCTTCGATCCAAATACGCCAAAAATTCCTGAGGATGTAACGAACAATTTGTAAAAAGAATTTTGTCGCTTTCTTATTTTGTTACGAAGGAGATGCACACACATGATAAACAGTGAATAGGGAGATAACTCTTACAAAGAAAATGGTTCGGCTTAGCAGGGTGAAATTTAAAAGCGCATAAACTATACGATACAATATGAAAAAAATCTAAGCGACATATTGCGAAACAAACATTTATCGCAAGAACAAAATTTGGCGGAAGAAAAAAAAAAAAATAATAATAATAATAATAATAATAATAATCAGAACAAATACAATAGGCTTTCCACAGAAAAGTGGAAAGACCTAATAATATGGATAAAACTGGAGTTGTCGTTCGTTTTACGTTGATAGGATAGATAGCACACAACCTACATTCAGTTGTAAGTGGAGGGTTAAAAAAAAAAAGGGGGGGGGCAAAAGGGGGTCTCGGGGAGATTTTTTTTTTTTTTTATTAACGGAACAGAATGGTTAAAAAGGTTTTTTACAATATAAATCAATTGCTTTAAAAAAGCAATTGTAGGGGGTCTTTCCCCCTTTAAAATTAATTGAATTTGGGGGGGGGGGTGTTTGTTTGTTTGTTTGTTTGTTTGTTTGTTTGTTTGTTTGTTCGTTTCTGTATGGGGTCTATATTATTGTTACCGGAGAAGTTTCATGTTTAGTTTGGAAAGTTTTTCTTTTATTTTAGGTACAGCGCGCGCGCCACATCACGTGACACGGGTTTATAATAACGAAAAGATAGTCTTTTTATTTCTTTTTAGGTGGGGACTTTGAACAGACAACATGTATAGAGACGGAATAAACACAATGTAATTTCTTTTGTCATTGTAGGAAATTGACAACTTGATGACAGTTCACGGGCAGTGCATGTTTTGGATTTAATTGATCCGGTGTTACTTTAAAACACATTTATTGATTATTTTCTGATATTGTACATTTTTCAGCACCTGTTTGTAACACAGATTAGTATTTCAATCTCGGAGCGGACATTTTATTGTAGGTTTTTACTGAGATTTACGGACCTAGCAAGCGATTTTTAGGGCATTGCCATTTCTTTTGTCTAGGAAAAGCTTTGAGAGATATCTGCACCAAGTTTTTTTATAAACTTTCAGTACATGTATGCCCTGCTGACTGCAAATTTTGAGGTCGATTGTACTTGTAGTTTCAGAGAACATGTGGATTTTTTTTCAGAAGTGACGCAAGAACAATATTGAATTTCGATTTTTCATGAAACATGATTTATTGATCATGATCATGATTGATTGATCGATTGATTGGTTGGTTGGTTAAACACGTTGCTTAAACATGTTGCTTAAACACGTTGGTTAAACACATTGGATAGGCTCAAAATTGGATCCCGTATTTAACGCATGAAACGGAAACATGTATTGATTGATTGATTGGTTGGTTGGTTGATTAAACACGTTGATTAAACACGTTGGTTAAACATGTTGGTTAAACACGTTGGTTAAACATATTGGTGAAACACGTTGGCTGGTTAAACACGTTGGATAGGCTCAATTTAAACAAGGGAAAAAAAACCATCTTGGATCCCGTATTTAACACATGAAACGGAAACATGCATTGATTGGTTGGTTGGTTAAACACGTTGGTTAAACATGTTGGTTAAACACGTTGGTTAAACATGTTGGTTAAACACGTTGGTTAAACATAGTGGTGAAACACGTTGGATAGGCTCAATTTAAACAAGCGAAAAAAAAACACATCTTGGATCCCGTATTTAACACATGAAACGGAAACATGCATTGATTGGTTGGTTGGTTAAACATGTTGGTTAAACATATTGGTTAAACACGTTGGCTGGTTAAACACGTCGGATAGGCTCAATTTAAACAAGCGGGAAAAAAAACACATCTTGGATCCCGTATTTAACACATGAAACGGAAACATGCATTGATTTGTTGGTTGGTTTGTTAAACACGTTGGTTGAACATGTTGGTTAAACACGTTGGTTAAACATATTGGTTAAATATGTTGGTTATAAACGTTTGATAGACTCAATTCAAACAAGCGAAAAAAAAAGAGACCTTGAATCCCGTATCAAACACATGAAACGGAAACATTGATTGATTGATTGATTGATTGATTGATTGATTGATTGATTGATTGATTGGTTGGTTGGTTGGTTGGTTGGTTGGTTGGTTGGTTGGTTGGTTGAAATTCAAACACACATAAAACTGCTTAAATAGTGCCAAAACCACATAATTTGATGACCTTGACCTTTGACCTTGTGACTTTCGTCAAGGTCATTGCTCCACAAGGTCATTGCAAAAGACCCTAAGGGTCAAGGACCTTTTGTTAAAGAGTTTTGCCTAAAAATGGCTTTTTAAAAACCATCGATGGGAGTTATGTCCCTTACATGATGGTAAAATCAATATAGTCATAATGTAAAAAAGTTGCCCCTTGAAGTACCAAGCATTTTTCACTGCTTAATTTTTTTGTATCTATAACCGTTCAAGAGTTATAGGGAAATCAAAGACATGTGAAAATCTAAAATGTGACCTTGACCTTTGACCTTGACCTAATTTTCTAAGTTAGGAATCAGGGGACTCAAATAAAAACATTCCAGGGTTATACGGTTAACGGTTTATGAGTTAAAAAAACATACCGACAAATTTATTCCGTAAAGATAGATAACTCCTATAAAATTTATTCGAATCGCTTCGATCCAAATACGCCAAAAATTCCTGAGGATGTAACGAACAATTTGTAAAAAGAATTTTGTCGCTTTCTTATTTTGTTACGAAGGAGATGCACACACATGATAAACAGTGAATAGGGAGATAACTCTTACAAAGAAAATGGTTCGGCTTAGCAGGGTGAAATTTAAAAGCGCATAAACTATACGATACAATATGAAAAAAATCTAAGCGACATATTGCGAAACAAACATTTATCGCAAGAACAAAATTTGGCGGAAGAAAAAAAAAAAAATAATAATAATAATAATAATAATAATAATCAGAACAAATACAATAGGCTTTCCACAGAAAAGTGGAAAGACCTAATAATATGGATAAAACTGGAGTTGTCGTTCGTTTTACGTTGATAGGATAGATAGCACACAACCTACATTCAGTTGTAAGTGGAGGGTTAAAAAAAAAAAGGGGGGGGGGCAAAAGGGGGTCTCGGGGAGATTTTTTTTTTTTTTTATTAACGGAACAGAATGGTTAAAAAGGTTTTTTACAATATAAATCAATTGCTTTAAAAAAGCAATTGTAGGGGGTCTTTCCCCCTTTAAAATTAATTGAATTTGGGGGGGGGGGTGTTTGTTTGTTTGTTTGTTTGTTTGTTTGTTTGTTTGTTTGTTCGTTTCTGTATGGGGTCTATATTATTGTTACCGGAGAAGTTTCATGTTTAGTTTGGAAAGTTTTTCTTTTATTTTAGGTACAGCGCGCGCGCCACATCACGTGACACGGGTTTATAATAACGAAAAGATAGTCTTTTTATTTCTTTTTAGGTGGGGACTTTGAACAGACAACATGTATAGAGACGGAATAAACACAATGTAATTTCTTTTGTCATTGTAGGAAATTGACAACTTGATGACAGTTCACGGGCAGTGCATGTTTTGGATTTAATTGATCCGGTGTTACTTTAAAACACATTTATTGATTATTTTCTGATATTGTACATTTTTCAGCACCTGTTTGTAACACAGATTAGTATTTCAATCTCGGAGCGGACATTTTATTGTAGGTTTTTACTGAGATTTACGGACCTAGCAAGCGATTTTTAGGGCATTGCCATTTCTTTTGTCTAGGAAAAGCTTTGAGAGATATCTGCACCAAGTTTTTTTATAAACTTTCAGTACATGTATGCCCTGCTGACTGCAAATTTTGAGGTCGATTGTACTTGTAGTTTCAGAGAACATGTGGATTTTTTTTCAGAAGTGACGCAAGAACAATATTGAATTTCGATTTTTCATGAAACATGATTTATTGATCATGATCATGATTGATTGATCGATTGATTGGTTGGTTGGTTAAACACGTTGCTTAAACATGTTGCTTAAACACGTTGGTTAAACACATTGGATAGGCTCAAAATTGGATCCCGTATTTAACGCATGAAACGGAAACATGTATTGATTGATTGATTGGTTGGTTGGTTGATTAAACACGTTGATTAAACACGTTGGTTAAACATGTTGGTTAAACACGTTGGTTAAACATATTGGTGAAACACGTTGGCTGGTTAAACACGTTGGATAGGCTCAATTTAAACAAGGGAAAAAAAACCATCTTGGATCCCGTATTTAACACATGAAACGGAAACATGCATTGATTGGTTGGTTGGTTAAACACGTTGGTTAAACATGTTGGTTAAACACGTTGGTTAAACATGTTGGTTAAACACGTTGGTTAAACATAGTGGTGAAACACGTTGGATAGGCTCAATTTAAACAAGCGAAAAAAAAACACATCTTGGATCCCGTATTTAACACATGAAACGGAAACATGCATTGATTGGTTGGTTGGTTAAACATGTTGGTTAAACATATTGGTTAAACACGTTGGCTGGTTAAACACGTCGGATAGGCTCAATTTAAACAAGCGGAAAAAAAAACACATCTTGGATCCCGTATTTAACACATGAAACGGAAACATGCATTGATTTGTTGGTTGGTTTGTTAAACACGTTGGTTGAACATGTTGGTTAAACACGTTGGTTAAACATATTGGTTAAATATGTTGGTTATAAACGTTTGATAGACTCAATTCAAACAAGCGAAAAAAAAAGAGACCTTGAATCCCGTATCAAACACATGAAACGGAAACATTGATTGATTGATTGATTGATTGATTGATTGATTGATTGATTGATTGATTGATTGATTGGTTGGTTGGTTGGTTGGTTGGTTGGTTGGTTGGTTGGTTGGTTGAAATTCAAACACACATAAAACTGCTTAAATAGTGCCAAAACCACATAATTTGATGACCTTGACCTTTGACCTTGTGACTTTCGTCAAGGTCATTGCTCCACAAGGTCATTGCAAAAGACCCTAAGGGTCAAGGACCTTTTGTTACAGAGTTTTGCCTAAAAATGGCTTTTTAAAAACCATCGATGGGAGTTATGTCCCTTACATGATGGTAAAATCAATATAGTCATAATGTAAAAAAGTTGCCCCTTGAAGTACCAAGCATTTTTCACTGCTTAATTTTTTTGTATCTATAACCGTTCAAGAGTTATAGGGAAATCAAAGACATGTGAAAATCTAAAATGTGACCTTGACCTTTGACCTTGACCTAATTTTCTAAGTTAGGAATCAGGGGACTCAAATAAAAACATTCCAGGGTTATACGGTTAACGGTTTATGAGTTAAAAAAACATACCGACAAATTTATTCCGTAAAGATAGATAACTCCTATAAAATTTATTCGAATCGCTTCGATCCAAATACGCCAAAAATTCCTGAGGATGTAACGAACAATTTGTAAAAAGAATTTTGTCGCTTTCTTATTTTGTTACGAAGGAGATGCACACACATGATAAACAGTGAATAGGGAGATAACTCTTACAAAGAAAATGGTTCGGCTTAGCAGGGTGAAATTTAAAAGCGCATAAACTATACGATACAATATGAAAAAAATCTAAGCGACATATTGCGAAACAAACATTTATCGCAAGAACAAAATTTGGCGGAAGAAAAAAAAAAAAATAATAATAATAATAATAATAATAATAATCAGAACAAATACAATAGGCTTTCCACAGAAAAGTGGAAAGACCTAATAATATGGATAAAACTGGAGTTGTCGTTCGTTTTACGTTGATAGGATAGATAGCACACAACCTACATTCAGTTGTAAGTGGAGGGTTAAAAAAAAAAGGGGGGGGGCAAAAGGGGGTCTCGGGGAGATTTTTTTTTTTTTTTATTAACGGAACAGAATGGTTAAAAAGGTTTTTTACAATATAAATCAATTGCTTTAAAAAAGCAATTGTAGGGGGTCTTTCCCCCTTTAAAATTAATTGAATTTGGGGGGGGGGGGTGTTTGTTTGTTTGTTTGTTTGTTTGTTTGTTTGTTTGTTTGTTTGTTCGTTTCTGTATGGGGTCTATATTATTGTTACCGGAGAAGTTTCATGTTTAGTTTGGAAAGTTTTTCTTTTATTTTAGGTACAGCGCGCGCGCCACATCACGTGACACGGGTTTATAATAACGAAAAGATAGTCTTTTTATTTCTTTTTAGGTGGGGACTTTGAACAGACAACATGTATAGAGACGGAATAAACACAATGTAATTTCTTTTGTCATTGTAGGAAATTGACAACTTGATGACAGTTCACGGGCAGTGCATGTTTTGGATTTAATTGATCCGGTGTTACTTTAAAACACATTTATTGATTATTTTCTGATATTGTACATTTTTCAGCACCTGTTTGTAACACAGATTAGTATTTCAATCTCGGAGCGGACATTTTATTGTAGGTTTTTACTGAGATTTACGGACCTAGCAAGCGATTTTTAGGGCATTGCCATTTCTTTTGTCTAGGAAAAGCTTTGAGAGATATCTGCACCAAGTTTTTTTATAAACTTTCAGTACATGTATGCCCTGCTGACTGCAAATTTTGAGGTCGATTGTACTTGTAGTTTCAGAGAACATGTGGATTTTTTTTCAGAAGTGACGCAAGAACAATATTGAATTTCGATTTTTCATGAAACATGATTTATTGATCATGATCATGATTGATTGATCGATTGATTGGTTGGTTGGTTAAACACGTTGCTTAAACATGTTGCTTAAACACGTTGGTTAAACACATTGGATAGGCTCAAAATTGGATCCCGTATTTAACGCATGAAACGGAAACATGTATTGATTGATTGATTGGTTGGTTGGTTGATTAAACACGTTGATTAAACACGTTGGTTAAACATGTTGGTTAAACACGTTGGTTAAACATATTGGTGAAACACGTTGGCTGGTTAAACACGTTGGATAGGCTCAATTTAAACAAGGGAAAAAAAACCATCTTGGATCCCGTATTTAACACATGAAACGGAAACATGCATTGATTGGTTGGTTGGTTAAACACGTTGGTTAAACATGTTGGTTAAACACGTTGGTTAAACATGTTGGTTAAACACGTTGGTTAAACATAGTGGTGAAACACGTTGGATAGGCTCAATTTAAACAAGCGAAAAAAAAACACATCTTGGATCCCGTATTTAACACATGAAACGGAAACATGCATTGATTGGTTGGTTGGTTAAACATGTTGGTTAAACATATTGGTTAAACACGTTGGCTGGTTAAACACGTCGGATAGGCTCAATTTAAACAAGCGGGAAAAAAAACACATCTTGGATCCCGTATTTAACACATGAAACGGAAACATGCATTGATTTGTTGGTTGGTTTGTTAAACACGTTGGTTGAACATGTTGGTTAAACACGTTGGTTAAACATATTGGTTAAATATGTTGGTTATAAACGTTTGATAGACTCAATTCAAACAAGCGAAAAAAAAAGAGACCTTGAATCCCGTATCAAACACATGAAACGGAAACATTGATTGATTGATTGATTGATTGATTGATTGATTGATTGATTGATTGATTGATTGGTTGGTTGGTTGGTTGGTTGGTTGGTTGGTTGGTTGGTTGGTTGAAATTCAAACACACATAAAACTGCTTAAATAGTGCCAAAACCACATAATTTGATGACCTTGACCTTTGACCTTGTGACTTTCGTCAAGGTCATTGCTCCACAAGGTCATTGCAAAAGACCCTAAGGGTCAAGGACCTTTTGTTAAAGAGTTTTGCCTAAAAATGGCTTTTTAAAAACCATCGATGGGAGTTATGTCCCTTACATGATGGTAAAATCAATATAGTCATAATGTAAAAAAGTTGCCCCTTGAAGTACCAAGCATTTTTCACTGCTTAATTTTTTTGTATCTATAACCGTTCAAGAGTTATAGGGAAATCAAAGACATGTGAAAATCTAAAATGTGACCTTGACCTTTGACCTTGACCTAATTTTCTAAGTTAGGAATCAGGGGACTCAAATAAAAACATTCCAGGGTTATACGGTTAACGGTTTATGAGTTAAAAAAACATACCGACAAATTTATTCCGTAAAGATAGATAACTCCTATAAAATTTATTCGAATCGCTTCGATCCAAATACGCCAAAAATTCCTGAGGATGTAACGAACAATTTGTAAAAAGAATTTTGTCGCTTTCTTATTTTGTTACGAAGGAGATGCACACACATGATAAACAGTGAATAGGGAGATAACTCTTACAAAGAAAATGGTTCGGCTTAGCAGGGTGAAATTTAAAAGCGCATAAACTATACGATACAATATGAAAAAAATCTAAGCGACATATTGCGAAACAAACATTTATCGCAAGAACAAAATTTGGCGGAAGAAAAAAAAAAAAATAATAATAATAATAATAATAATAATAATCAGAACAAATACAATAGGCTTTCCACAGAAAAGTGGAAAGACCTAATAATATGGATAAAACTGGAGTTGTCGTTCGTTTTACGTTGATAGGATAGATAGCACACAACCTACATTCAGTTGTAAGTGGAGGGTTAAAAAAAAAAAGGGGGGGGGGGCAAAAGGGGGTCTCGGGGAGATTTTTTTTTTTTTTTATTAACGGAACAGAATGGTTAAAAAGGTTTTTTACAATATAAATCAATTGCTTTAAAAAAGCAATTGTAGGGGGTCTTTCCCCCTTTAAAATTAATTGAATTTGGGGGGGGGGGTGTTTGTTTGTTTGTTTGTTTGTTTGTTTGTTTGTTTGTTTGTTCGTTTCTGTATGGGGTCTATATTATTGTTACCGGAGAAGTTTCATGTTTAGTTTGGAAAGTTTTTCTTTTATTTTAGGTACAGCGCGCGCGCCACATCACGTGACACGGGTTTATAATAACGAAAAGATAGTCTTTTTATTTCTTTTTAGGTGGGGACTTTGAACAGACAACATGTATAGAGACGGAATAAACACAATGTAATTTCTTTTGTCATTGTAGGAAATTGACAACTTGATGACAGTTCACGGGCAGTGCATGTTTTGGATTTAATTGATCCGGTGTTACTTTAAAACACATTTATTGATTATTTTCTGATATTGTACATTTTTCAGCACCTGTTTGTAACACAGATTAGTATTTCAATCTCGGAGCGGACATTTTATTGTAGGTTTTTACTGAGATTTACGGACCTAGCAAGCGATTTTTAGGGCATTGCCATTTCTTTTGTCTAGGAAAAGCTTTGAGAGATATCTGCACCAAGT
This sequence comes from Mytilus trossulus, assembly GCF_036588685.1. Classification (NCBI taxonomy): domain Eukaryota; kingdom Metazoa; phylum Mollusca; class Bivalvia; order Mytilida; family Mytilidae; genus Mytilus; species Mytilus trossulus. The sequence continues at coordinate 37,174,067 of NC_086384.1, read as the reverse complement.
TTTTTTATAAACTTTCAGTACATGTATGCCCTGCTGACTGCAAATTTTGAGGTCGATTGTACTTGTAGTTTCAGAGAACATGTGGATTTTTTTTCAGAAGTGACGCAAGAACAATATTGAATTTCGATTTTTCATGAAACATGATTTATTGATCATGATCATGATTGATTGATCGATTGATTGGTTGGTTGGTTAAACACGTTGCTTAAACATGTTGCTTAAACACGTTGGTTAAACACATTGGATAGGCTCAAAATTGGATCCCGTATTTAACGCATGAAACGGAAACATGTATTGATTGATTGATTGGTTGGTTGGTTGATTAAACACGTTGATTAAACACGTTGGTTAAACATGTTGGTTAAACACGTTGGTTAAACATATTGGTGAAACACGTTGGCTGGTTAAACACGTTGGATAGGCTCAATTTAAACAAGGGAAAAAAAACCATCTTGGATCCCGTATTTAACACATGAAACGGAAACATGCATTGATTGGTTGGTTGGTTAAACACGTTGGTTAAACATGTTGGTTAAACACGTTGGTTAAACATGTTGGTTAAACACGTTGGTTAAACATAGTGGTGAAACACGTTGGATAGGCTCAATTTAAACAAGCGAAAAAAAAACACATCTTGGATCCCGTATTTAACACATGAAACGGAAACATGCATTGATTGGTTGGTTGGTTAAACATGTTGGTTAAACATATTGGTTAAACACGTTGGCTGGTTAAACACGTCGGATAGGCTCAATTTAAACAAGCGGGAAAAAAAACACATCTTGGATCCCGTATTTAACACATGAAACGGAAACATGCATTGATTTGTTGGTTGGTTTGTTAAACACGTTGGTTGAACATGTTGGTTAAACACGTTGGTTAAACATATTGGTTAAATATGTTGGTTATAAACGTTTGATAGACTCAATTCAAACAAGCGAAAAAAAAAGAGACCTTGAATCCCGTATCAAACACATGAAACGGAAACATTGATTGATTGATTGATTGATTGATTGATTGATTGATTGATTGATTGATTGATTGGTTGGTTGGTTGGTTGGTTGGTTGGTTGGTTGGTTGGTTGGTTGAAATTCAAACACACATAAAACTGCTTAAATAGTGCCAAAACCACATAATTTGATGACCTTGACCTTTGACCTTGTGACTTTCGTCAAGGTCATTGCTCCACAAGGTCATTGCAAAAGACCCTAAGGGTCAAGGACCTTTTGTTAAAGAGTTTTGCCTAAAAATGGCTTTTTAAAAACCATCGATGGGAGTTATGTCCCTTACATGATGGTAAAATCAATATAGTCATAATGTAAAAAAGTTGCCCCTTGAAGTACCAAGCATTTTTCACTGCTTAATTTTTTTGTATCTATAACCGTTCAAGAGTTATAGGGAAATCAAAGACATGTGAAAATCTAAAATGTGACCTTGACCTTTGACCTTGACCTAATTTTCTAAGTTAGGAATCAGGGGACTCAAATAAAAACATTCCAGGGTTATACGGTTAACGGTTTATGAGTTAAAAAAACATACCGACAAATTTATTCCGTAAAGATAGATAACTCCTATAAAATTTATTCGAATCGCTTCGATCCAAATACGCCAAAAATTCCTGAGGATGTAACGAACAATTTGTAAAAAGAATTTTGTCGCTTTCTTATTTTGTTACGAAGGAGATGCACACACATGATAAACAGTGAATAGGGAGATAACTCTTACAAAGAAAATGGTTCGGCTTAGCAGGGTGAAATTTAAAAGCGCATAAACTATACGATACAATATGAAAAAAATCTAAGCGACATATTGCGAAACAAACATTTATCGCAAGAACAAAATTTGGCGGAAGAAAAAAAAAAAAATAATAATAATAATAATAATAATAATAATCAGAACAAATACAATAGGCTTTCCACAGAAAAGTGGAAAGACCTAATAATATGGATAAAACTGGAGTTGTCGTTCGTTTTACGTTGATAGGATAGATAGCACACAACCTACATTCAGTTGTAAGTGGAGGGTTAAAAAAAAAAAGGGGGGGGGGCAAAAGGGGGTCTCGGGGAGATTTTTTTTTTTTTTTATTAACGGAACAGAATGGTTAAAAAGGTTTTTTACAATATAAATCAATTGCTTTAAAAAAGCAATTGTAGGGGGTCTTTCCCCCTTTAAAATTAATTGAATTTGGGGGGGGGGGTGTTTGTTTGTTTGTTTGTTTGTTTGTTTGTTTGTTTGTTTGTTCGTTTCTGTATGGGGTCTATATTATTGTTACCGGAGAAGTTTCATGTTTAGTTTGGAAAGTTTTTCTTTTATTTTAGGTACAGCGCGCGCGCCACATCACGTGACACGGGTTTATAATAACGAAAAGATAGTCTTTTTATTTCTTTTTAGGTGGGGACTTTGAACAGACAACATGTATAGAGACGGAATAAACACAATGTAATTTCTTTTGTCATTGTAGGAAATTGACAACTTGATGACAGTTCACGGGCAGTGCATGTTTTGGATTTAATTGATCCGGTGTTACTTTAAAACACATTTATTGATTATTTTCTGATATTGTACATTTTTCAGCACCTGTTTGTAACACAGATTAGTATTTCAATCTCGGAGCGGACATTTTATTGTAGGTTTTTACTGAGATTTACGGACCTAGCAAGCGATTTTTAGGGCATTGCCATTTCTTTTGTCTAGGAAAAGCTTTGAGAGATATCTGCACCAAGTTTTTTTATAAACTTTCAGTACATGTATGCCCTGCTGACTGCAAATTTTGAGGTCGATTGTACTTGTAGTTTCAGAGAACATGTGGATTTTTTTTCAGAAGTGACGCAAGAACAATATTGAATTTCGATTTTTCATGAAACATGATTTATTGATCATGATCATGATTGATTGATCGATTGATTGGTTGGTTGGTTAAACACGTTGCTTAAACATGTTGCTTAAACACGTTGGTTAAACACATTGGATAGGCTCAAAATTGGATCCCGTATTTAACGCATGAAACGGAAACATGTATTGATTGATTGATTGGTTGGTTGGTTGATTAAACACGTTGATTAAACACGTTGGTTAAACATGTTGGTTAAACACGTTGGTTAAACATATTGGTGAAACACGTTGGCTGGTTAAACACGTTGGATAGGCTCAATTTAAACAAGGGAAAAAAAACCATCTTGGATCCCGTATTTAACACATGAAACGGAAACATGCATTGATTGGTTGGTTGGTTAAACACGTTGGTTAAACATGTTGGTTAAACACGTTGGTTAAACATGTTGGTTAAACACGTTGGTTAAACATAGTGGTGAAACACGTTGGATAGGCTCAATTTAAACAAGCGAAAAAAAAACACATCTTGGATCCCGTATTTAACACATGAAACGGAAACATGCATTGATTGGTTGGTTGGTTAAACATGTTGGTTAAACATATTGGTTAAACACGTTGGCTGGTTAAACACGTCGGATAGGCTCAATTTAAACAAGCGGGAAAAAAAACACATCTTGGATCCCGTATTTAACACATGAAACGGAAACATGCATTGATTTGTTGGTTGGTTTGTTAAACACGTTGGTTGAACATGTTGGTTAAACACGTTGGTTAAACATATTGGTTAAATATGTTGGTTATAAACGTTTGATAGACTCAATTCAAACAAGCGAAAAAAAAAGAGACCTTGAATCCCGTATCAAACACATGAAACGGAAACATTGATTGATTGATTGATTGATTGATTGATTGATTGATTGATTGATTGATTGATTGGTTGGTTGGTTGGTTGGTTGGTTGGTTGGTTGGTTGGTTGGTTGAAATTCAAACACACATAAAACTGCTTAAATAGTGCCAAAACCACATAATTTGATGACCTTGACCTTTGACCTTGTGACTTTCGTCAAGGTCATTGCTCCACAAGGTCATTGCAAAAGACCCTAAGGGTCAAGGACCTTTTGTTAAAGAGTTTTGCCTAAAAATGGCTTTTTAAAAACCATCGATGGGAGTTATGTCCCTTACATGATGGTAAAATCAATATAGTCATAATGTAAAAAAGTTGCCCCTTGAAGTACCAAGCATTTTTCACTGCTTAATTTTTTTGTATCTATAACCGTTCAAGAGTTATAGGGAAATCAAAGACATGTGAAAATCTAAAATGTGACCTTGACCTTTGACCTTGACCTAATTTTCTAAGTTAGGAATCAGGGGACTCAAATAAAAACATTCCAGGGTTATACGGTTAACGGTTTATGAGTTAAAAAAACATACCGACAAATTTATTCCGTAAAGATAGATAACTCCTATAAAATTTATTCGAATCGCTTCGATCCAAATACGCCAAAAATTCCTGAGGATGTAACGAACAATTTGTAAAAAGAATTTTGTCGCTTTCTTATTTTGTTACGAAGGAGATGCACACACATGATAAACAGTGAATAGGGAGATAACTCTTACAAAGAAAATGGTTCGGCTTAGCAGGGTGAAATTTAAAAGCGCATAAACTATACGATACAATATGAAAAAAATCTAAGCGACATATTGCGAAACAAACATTTATCGCAAGAACAAAATTTGGCGGAAGAAAAAAAAAAAAATAATAATAATAATAATAATAATAATAATCAGAACAAATACAATAGGCTTTCCACAGAAAAGTGGAAAGACCTAATAATATGGATAAAACTGGAGTTGTCGTTCGTTTTACGTTGATAGGATAGATAGCACACAACCTACATTCAGTTGTAAGTGGAGGGTTAAAAAAAAAAAGGGGGGGGGCAAAAGGGGGTCTCGGGGAGATTTTTTTTTTTTTTTATTAACGGAACAGAATGGTTAAAAAGGTTTTTTACAATATAAATCAATTGCTTTAAAAAAGCAATTGTAGGGGGTCTTTCCCCCTTTAAAATTAATTGAATTTGGGGGGGGGGGGGTGTTTGTTTGTTTGTTTGTTTGTTTGTTTGTTTGTTTGTTCGTTTCTGTATGGGGTCTATATTATTGTTACCGGAGAAGTTTCATGTTTAGTTTGGAAAGTTTTTCTTTTATTTTAGGTAAAGCGCGCGCGCCACATCACGTGACACGGGTTTATAATAACGAAAAGATAGTCTTTTTATTTCTTTTTAGGTGGGGACTTTGAACAGACAACATGTATAGAGACGGAATAAACACAATGTAATTTCTTTTGTCATTGTAGGAAATTGACAACTTGATGACAGTTCACGGGCAGTGCATGTTTTGGATTTAATTGATCCGGTGTTACTTTAAAACACATTTATTGATTATTTTCTGATATTGTACATTTTTCAGCACCTGTTTGTAACACAGATTAGTATTTCAATCTCGGAGCGGACATTTTATTGTAGGTTTTTACTGAGATTTACGGACCTAGCAAGCGATTTTTAGGGCATTGCCATTTCTTTTGTCTAGGAAAAGCTTTGAGAGATATCTGCACCAAGTTTTTTTATAAACTTTCAGTACATGTATGCCCTGCTGACTGCAAATTTTGAGGTCGATTGTACTTGTAGTTTCAGAGAACATGTGGATTTTTTTTCAGAAGTGACGCAAGAACAATATTGAATTTCGATTTTTCATGAAACATGATTTATTGATCATGATCATGATTGATTGATCGATTGATTGGTTGGTTGGTTAAACACGTTGCTTAAACATGTTGCTTAAACACGTTGGTTAAACACATTGGATAGGCTCAAAATTGGATCCCGTATTTAACGCATGAAACGGAAACATGTATTGATTGATTGATTGGTTGGTTGGTTGATTAAACACGTTGATTAAACACGTTGGTTAAACATGTTGGTTAAACACGTTGGTTAAACATATTGGTGAAACACGTTGGCTGGTTAAACACGTTGGATAGGCTCAATTTAAACAAGGGAAAAAAAACCATCTTGGATCCCGTATTTAACACATGAAACGGAAACATGCATTGATTGGTTGGTTGGTTAAACACGTTGGTTAAACATGTTGGTTAAACACGTTGGTTAAACATGTTGGTTAAACACGTTGGTTAAACATAGTGGTGAAACACGTTGGATAGGCTCAATTTAAACAAGCGAAAAAAAAACACATCTTGGATCCCGTATTTAACACATGAAACGGAAACATGCATTGATTGGTTGGTTGGTTAAACATGTTGGTTAAACATATTGGTTAAACACGTTGGCTGGTTAAACACGTCGGATAGGCTCAATTTAAACAAGCGGGAAAAAAAACACATCTTGGATCCCGTATTTAACACATGAAACGGAAACATGCATTGATTTGTTGGTTGGTTTGTTAAACACGTTGGTTGAACATGTTGGTTAAACACGTTGGTTAAACATATTGGTTAAATATGTTGGTTATAAACGTTTGATAGACTCAATTCAAACAAGCGAAAAAAAAAGAGACCTTGAATCCCGTATCAAACACATGAAACGGAAACATTGATTGATTGATTGATTGATTGATTGATTGATTGATTGATTGATTGATTGATTGGTTGGTTGGTTGGTTGGTTGGTTGGTTGGTTGGTTGGTTGGTTGAAATTCAAACACACATAAAACTGCTTAAATAGTGCCAAAACCACATAATTTGATGACCTTGACCTTTGACCTTGTGACTTTCGTCAAGGTCATTGCTCCACAAGGTCATTGCAAAAGACCCTAAGGGTCAAGGACCTTTTGTTAAAGAGTTTTGCCTAAAAATGGCTTTTTAAAAACCATCGATGGGAGTTATGTCCCTTACATGATGGTAAAATCAATATAGTCATAATGTAAAAAAGTTGCCCCTTGAAGTACCAAGCATTTTTCACTGCTTAATTTTTTTGTATCTATAACCGTTCAAGAGTTATAGGGAAATCAAAGACATGTGAAAATCTAAAATGTGACCTTGACCTTTGACCTTGACCTAATTTTCTAAGTTAGGAATCAGGGGACTCAAATAAAAACATTCCAGGGTTATACGGTTAACGGTTTATGAGTTAAAAAAACATACCGACAAATTTATTCCGTAAAGATAGATAACTCCTATAAAATTTATTCGAATCGCTTCGATCCAAATACGCCAAAAATTCCTGAGGATGTAACGAACAATTTGTAAAAAGAATTTTGTCGCTTTCTTATTTTGTTACGAAGGAGATGCACACACATGATAAACAGTGAATAGGGAGATAACTCTTACAAAGAAAATGGTTCGGCTTAGCAGGGTGAAATTTAAAAGCGCATAAACTATACGATACAATATGAAAAAAATCTAAGCGACATATTGCGAAACAAACATTTATCGCAAGAACAAAATTTGGCGGAAGAAAAAAAAAAAAATAATAATAATAATAATAATAATAATAATCAGAACAAATACAATAGGCTTTCCACAGAAAAGTGGAAAGACCTAATAATATGGATAAAACTGGAGTTGTCGTTCGTTTTACGTTGATAGGATAGATAGCACACAACCTACATTCAGTTGTAAGTGGAGGGTTAAAAAAAAAAAGGGGGGGGGGCAAAAGGGGGTCTCGGGGAGATTTTTTTTTTTTTTTATTAACGGAACAGAATGGTTAAAAAGGTTTTTTACAATATAAATCAATTGCTTTAAAAAAGCAATTGTAGGGGGTCTTTCCCCCTTTAAAATTAATTGAATTTGGGGGGGGGGGTGTTTGTTTGTTTGTTTGTTTGTTTGTTTGTTTGTTTGTTTGTTCGTTTCTGTATGGGGTCTATATTATTGTTACCGGAGAAGTTTCATGTTTAGTTTGGAAAGTTTTTCTTTTATTTTAGGTACAGCGCGCGCGCCACATCACGTGACACGGGTTTATAATAACGAAAAGATAGTCTTTTTATTTCTTTTTAGGTGGGGACTTTGAACAGACAACATGTATAGAGACGGAATAAACACAATGTAATTTCTTTTGTCATTGTAGGAAATTGACAACTTGATGACAGTTCACGGGCAGTGCATGTTTTGGATTTAATTGATCCGGTGTTACTTTAAAACACATTTATTGATTATTTTCTGATATTGTACATTTTTCAGCACCTGTTTGTAACACAGATTAGTATTTCAATCTCGGAGCGGACATTTTATTGTAGGTTTTTACTGAGATTTACGGACCTAGCAAGCGATTTTTAGGGCATTGCCATTTCTTTTGTCTAGGAAAAGCTTTGAGAGATATCTGCACCAAGTTTTTTTATAAACTTTCAGTACATGTATGCCCTGCTGACTGCAAATTTTGAGGTCGATTGTACTTGTAGTTTCAGAGAACATGTGGATTTTTTTTCAGAAGTGACGCAAGAACAATATTGAATTTCGATTTTTCATGAAACATGATTTATTGATCATGATCATGATTGATTGATCGATTGATTGGTTGGTTGGTTAAACACGTTGCTTAAACATGTTGCTTAAACACGTTGGTTAAACACATTGGATAGGCTCAAAATTGGATCCCGTATTTAACGCATGAAACGGAAACATGTATTGATTGATTGATTGGTTGGTTGGTTGATTAAACACGTTGATTAAACACGTTGGTTAAACATGTTGGTTAAACACGTTGGTTAAACATATTGGTGAAACACGTTGGCTGGTTAAACACGTTGGATAGGCTCAATTTAAACAAGGGAAAAAAAACCATCTTGGATCCCGTATTTAACACATGAAACGGAAACATGCATTGATTGGTTGGTTGGTTAAACACGTTGGTTAAACATGTTGGTTAAACACGTTGGTTAAACATGTTGGTTAAACACGTTGGTTAAACATAGTGGTGAAACACGTTGGATAGGCTCAATTTAAACAAGCGAAAAAAAAACACATCTTGGATCCCGTATTTAACACATGAAACGGAAACATGCATTGATTGGTTGGTTGGTTAAACATGTTGGTTAAACATATTGGTTAAACACGTTGGCTGGTTAAACACGTCGGATAGGCTCAATTTAAACAAGCGGGAAAAAAAACACATCTTGGATCCCGTATTTAACACATGAAACGGAAACATGCATTGATTTGTTGGTTGGTTTGTTAAACACGTTGGTTGAACATGTTGGTTAAACACGTTGGTTAAACATATTGGTTAAATATGTTGGTTATAAACGTTTGATAGACTCAATTCAAACAAGCGAAAAAAAAAGAGACCTTGAATCCCGTATCAAACACATGAAACGGAAACATTGATTGATTGATTGATTGATTGATTGATTGATTGATTGATTGATTGATTGATTGGTTGGTTGGTTGGTTGGTTGGTTGGTTGGTTGGTTGGTTGGTTGAAATTCAAACACACATAAAACTGCTTAAATAGTGCCAAAACCACATAATTTGATGACCTTGACCTTTGACCTTGTGACTTTCGTCAAGGTCATTGCTCCACAAGGTCATTGCAAAAGACCCTAAGGGTCAAGGACCTTTTGTTAAAGAGTTTTGCCTAAAAATGGCTTTTTAAAAACCATCGATGGGAGTTATGTCCCTTACATGATGGTAAAATCAATATAGTCATAATGTAAAAAAGTTGCCCCTTGAAGTACCAAGCATTTTTCACTGCTTAATTTTTTTGTATCTATAACCGTTCAAGAGTTATAGGGAAATCAAAGACATGTGAAAATCTAAAATGTGACCTTGACCTTTGACCTTGACCTAATTTTCTAAGTTAGGAATCAGGGGACTCAAATAAAAACATTCCAGGGTTATACGGTTAACGGTTTATGAGTTAAAAAAACATACCGACAAATTTATTCCGTAAAGATAGATAACTCCTATAAAATTTATTCGAATCGCTTCGATCCAAATACGCCAAAAATTCCTGAGGATGTAACGAACAATTTGTAAAAAGAATTTTGTCGCTTTCTTATTTTGTTACGAAGGAGATGCACACACATGATAAACAGTGAATAGGGAGATAACTCTTACAAAGAAAATGGTTCGGCTTAGCAGGGTGAAATTTAAAAGCGCATAAACTATACGATACAATATGAAAAAAATCTAAGCGACATATTGCGAAACAAACATTTATCGCAAGAACAAAATTTGGCGGAAGAAAAAAAAAATAATAATAATAATAATAATAATAATAATAATCAGAACAAATACAATAGGCTTTCCACAGAAAAGTGGAAAGACCTAATAATATGGATAAAACTGGAGTTGTCGTTCGTTTTACGTTGATAGGATAGATAGCACACAACCTACATTCAGTTGTAAGTGGAGGGTTAAAAAAAAAAGGGGGGGGGGGCAAAAGGGGGTCTCGGGGAGATTTTTTTTTTTTTTTATTAACGGAACAGAATGGTTAAAAAGGTTTTTTACAATATAAATCAATTGCTTTAAAAAAGCAATTGTAGGGGGTCTTTCCCCCTTTAAAATTAATTGAATTTGGGGGGGGGGGGTGTTTGTTTGTTTGTTTGTTTGTTTGTTCGTTTCTGTATGGGGTCTATATTATTGTTACCGGAGAAGTTTCATGTTTAGTTTGGAAAGTTTTTCTTTTATTTTAGGTACAGCGCGCGCGCCACATCACGTGACACGGGTTTATAATAACGAAAAGATAGTCTTTTTATTTCTTTTTAGGTGGGGACTTTGAACAGACAACATGTATAGAGACGGAATAAACACAATGTAATTTCTTTTGTCATTGTAGGAAATTGACAACTTGATGACAGTTCACGGGCAGTGCATGTTTTGGATTTAATTGATCCGGTGTTACTTTAAAACACATTTATTGATTATTTTCTGATATTGTACATTTTTCAGCACCTGTTTGTAACACAGATTAGTATTTCAATCTCGGAGCGGACATTTTATTGTAGGTTTTTACTGAGATTTACGGACCTAGCAAGCGATTTTTAGGGCATTGCCATTTCTTTTGTCTAGGAAAAGCTTTGAGAGATATCTGCACCAAGTTTTTTTATAAACTTTCAGTACATGTATGCCCTGCTGACTGCAAATTTTGAGGTCGATTGTACTTGTAGTTTCAGAGAACATGTGGATTTTTTTTCAGAAGTGACGCAAGAACAATATTGAATTTCGATTTTTCATGAAACATGATTTATTGATCATGATCATGATTGATTGATCGATTGATTGGTTGGTTGGTTAAACACGTTGCTTAAACATGTTGCTTAAACACGTTGGTTAAACACATTGGATAGGCTCAAAATTGGATCCCGTATTTAACGCATGAAACGGAAACATGTATTGATTGATTGATTGGTTGGTTGGTTGATTAAACACGTTGATTAAACACGTTGGTTAAACATGTTGGTTAAACACGTTGGTTAAACATATTGGTGAAACACGTTGGCTGGTTAAACACGTTGGATAGGCTCAATTTAAACAAGGGAAAAAAAACCATCTTGGATCCCGTATTTAACACATGAAACGGAAACATGCATTGATTGGTTGGTTGGTTAAACACGTTGGTTAAACATGTTGGTTAAACACGTTGGTTAAACATGTTGGTTAAACACGTTGGTTAAACATAGTGGTGAAACACGTTGGATAGGCTCAATTTAAACAAGCGAAAAAAAAACACATCTTGGATCCCGTATTTAACACATGAAACGGAAACATGCATTGATTGGTTGGTTGGTTAAACATGTTGGTTAAACATATTGGTTAAACACGTTGGCTGGTTAAACACGTCGGATAGGCTCAATTTAAACAAGCGGGAAAAAAAAACACATCTTGGATCCCGTATTTAACACATGAAACGGAAACATGCATTGATTTGTTGGTTGGTTTGTTAAACACGTTGGTTGAACATGTTGGTTAAACACGTTGGTTAAACATATTGGTTAAATATGTTGGTTATAAACGTTTGATAGACTCAATTCAAACAAGCGAAAAAAAAAGAGACCTTGAATCCCGTATCAAACACATGAAACGGAAACATTGATTGATTGATTGATTGATTGATTGATTGATTGATTGATTGATTGATTGATTGGTTGGTTGGTTGGTTGGTTGGTTGGTTGGTTGGTTGGTTGGTTGAAATTCAAACACACATAAAACTGCTTAAATAGTGCCAAAACCACATAATTTGATGACCTTGACCTTTGACCTTGTGACTTTCGTCAAGGTCATTGCTCCACAAGGTCATTGCAAAAGACCCTAAGGGTCAAGGACCTTTTGTTAAAGAGTTTTGCCTAAAAATGGCTTTTTAAAAACCATCGATGGGAGTTATGTCCCTTACATGATGGTAAAATCAATATAGTCATAATGTAAAAAAGTTGCCCCTTGAAGTACCAAGCATTTTTCACTGCTTAATTTTTTTGTATCTATAACCGTTCAAGAGTTATAGGGAAATCAAAGACATGTGAAAATCTAAAATGTGACCTTGACCTTTGACCTTGACCTAATTTTCTAAGTTAGGAATCAGGGGACTCAAATAAAAACATTCCAGGGTTATACGGTTAACGGTTTATGAGTTAAAAAAACATACCGACAAATTTATTCCGTAAAGATAGATAACTCCTATAAAATTTATTCGAATCGCTTCGATCCAAATACGCCAAAAATTCCTGAGGATGTAACGAACAATTTGTAAAAAGAATTTTGTCGCTTTCTTATTTTGTTACGAAGGAGATGCACACACATGATAAACAGTGAATAGGGAGATAACTCTTACAAAGAAAATGGTTCGGCTTAGCAGGGTGAAATTTAAAAGCGCATAAACTATACGATACAATATGAAAAAAATCTAAGCGACATATTGCGAAACAAACATTTATCGCAAGAACAAAATTTGGCGGAAGAAAAAAAAAAAAATAATAATAATAATAATAATAATAATAATCAGAACAAATACAATAGGCTTTCCACAGAAAAGTGGAAAGACCTAATAATATGGATAAAACTGGAGTTGTCGTTCGTTTTACGTTGATAGGATAGATAGCACACAACCTACATTCAGTTGTAAGTGGAGGGTTAAAAAAAAAAAGGGGGGGGGGCAAAAGGGGGTCTCGGGGAGATTTTTTTTTTTTTTTATTAACGGAACAGAATGGTTAAAAAGGTTTTTTACAATATAAATCAATTGCTTTAAAAAAGCAATTGTAGGGGGTCTTTCCCCCTTTAAAATTAATTGAATTTGGGGGGGGGGGGGTGTTTGTTTGTTTGTTTGTTTGTTTGTTCGTTTCTGTATGGGGTCTATATTATTGTTACCGGAGAAGTTTCATGTTTAGTTTGGAAAGTTTTTCTTTTATTTTAGGTACAGCGCGCGCGCCACATCACGTGACACGGGTTTATAATAACGAAAAGATAGTCTTTTTATTTCTTTTTAGGTGGGGACTTTGAACAGACAACATGTATAGAGACGGAATAAACACAATGTAATTTCTTTTGTCATTGTAGGAAATTGACAACTTGATGACAGTTCACGGGCAGTGCATGTTTTGGATTTAATTGATCCGGTGTTACTTTAAAACACATTTATTGATTATTTTCTGATATTGTACATTTTTCAGCACCTGTTTGTAACACAGATTAGTATTTCAATCTCGGAGCGGACATTTTATTGTAGGTTTTTACTGAGATTTACGGACCTAGCAAGCGATTTTTAGGGCATTGCCATTTCTTTTGTCTAGGAAAAGCTTTGAGAGATATCTGCACCAAGTTTTTTTATAAACTTTCAGTACATGTATGCCCTGCTGACTGCAAATTTTGAGGTCGATTGTACTTGTAGTTTCAGAGAACATGTGGATTTTTTTTCAGAAGTGACGCAAGAACAATATTGAATTTCGATTTTTCATGAAACATGATTTATTGATCATGATCATGATTGATTGATCGATTGATTGGTTGGTTGGTTAAACACGTTGCTTAAACATGTTGCTTAAACACGTTGGTTAAACACATTGGATAGGCTCAAAATTGGATCCCGTATTTAACGCATGAAACGGAAACATGTATTGATTGATTGATTGGTTGGTTGGTTGATTAAACACGTTGATTAAACACGTTGGTTAAACATGTTGGTTAAACACGTTGGTTAAACATATTGGTGAAACACGTTGGCTGGTTAAACACGTTGGATAGGCTCAATTTAAACAAGGGAAAAAAAACCATCTTGGATCCCGTATTTAACACATGAAACGGAAACATGCATTGATTGGTTGGTTGGTTAAACACGTTGGTTAAACATGTTGGTTAAACACGTTGGTTAAACATGTTGGTTAAACACGTTGGTTAAACATAGTGGTGAAACACGTTGGATAGGCTCAATTTAAACAAGCGAAAAAAAAACACATCTTGGATCCCGTATTTAACACATGAAACGGAAACATGCATTGATTGGTTGGTTGGTTAAACATGTTGGTTAAACATATTGGTTAAACACGTTGGCTGGTTAAACACGTCGGATAGGCTCAATTTAAACAAGCGGGAAAAAAAACACATCTTGGATCCCGTATTTAACACATGAAACGGAAACATGCATTGATTTGTTGGTTGGTTTGTTAAACACGTTGGTTGAACATGTTGGTTAAACACGTTGGTTAAACATATTGGTTAAATATGTTGGTTATAAACGTTTGATAGACTCAATTCAAACAAGCGAAAAAAAAAGAGACCTTGAATCCCGTATCAAACACATGAAACGGAAACATTGATTGATTGATTGATTGATTGATTGATTGATTGATTGATTGATTGATTGATTGGTTGGTTGGTTGGTTGGTTGGTTGGTTGGTTGGTTGGTTGAAATTCAAACACACATAAAACTGCTTAAATAGTGCCAAAACCACATAATTTGATGACCTTGACCTTTGACCTTGTGACTTTCGTCAAGGTCATTGCTCCACAAGGTCATTGCAAAAGACCCTAAGGGTCAAGGACCTTTTGTTAAAGAGTTTTGCCTAAAAATGGCTTTTTAAAAACCATCGATGGGAGTTATGTCCCTTACATGATGGTAAAATCAATATAGTCATAATGTAAAAAAGTTGCCCCTTGAAGTACCAAGCATTTTTCACTGCTTAATTTTTTTGTATCTATAACCGTTCAAGAGTTATAGGGAAATCAAAGACATGTGAAAATCTAAAATGTGACCTTGACCTTTGACCTTGACCTAATTTTCTAAGTTAGGAATCAGGGGACTCAAATAAAAACATTCCAGGGTTATACGGTTAACGGTTTATGAGTTAAAAAAACATACCGACAAATTTATTCCGTAAAGATAGATAACTCCTATAAAATTTATTCGAATCGCTTCGATCCAAATACGCCAAAAATTCCTGAGGATGTAACGAACAATTTGTAAAAAGAATTTTGTCGCTTTCTTATTTTGTTACGAAGGAGATGCACACACATGATAAACAGTGAATAGGGAGATAACTCTTACAAAGAAAATGGTTCGGCTTAGCAGGGTGAAATTTAAAAGCGCATAAACTATACGATACAATATGAAAAAAATCTAAGCGACATATTGCGAAACAAACATTTATCGCAAGAACAAAATTTGGCGGAAGAAAAAAAAAAAAATAATAATAATAATAATAATAATAATAATCAGAACAAATACAATAGGCTTTCCACAGAAAAGTGGAAAGACCTAATAATATGGATAAAACTGGAGTTGTCGTTCGTTTTACGTTGATAGGATAGATAGCACACAACCTACATTCAGTTGTAAGTGGAGGGTTAAAAAAAAAAAGGGGGGGGGGCAAAAGGGGGTCTCGGGGAGATTTTTTTTTTTTTTTATTAACGGAACAGAATGGTTAAAAAGGTTTTTTACAATATAAATCAATTGCTTTAAAAAAGCAATTGTAGGGGGTCTTTCCCCCTTTAAAATTAATTGAATTTGGGGGGGGGGGGTGTTTGTTTGTTTGTTTGTTTGTTTGTTCGTTTCTGTATGGGGTCTATATTATTGTTACCGGAGAAGTTTCATGTTTAGTTTGGAAAGTTTTTCTTTTATTTTAGGTACAGCGCGCGCGCCACATCACGTGACACGGGTTTATAATAACGAAAAGATAGTCTTTTTATTTCTTTTTAGGTGGGGACTTTGAACAGACAACATGTATAGAGACGGAATAAACACAATGTAATTTCTTTTGTCATTGTAGGAAATTGACAACTTGATGACAGTTCACGGGCAGTGCATGTTTTGGATTTAATTGATCCGGTGTTACTTTAAAACACATTTATTGATTATTTTCTGATATTGTACATTTTTCAGCACCTGTTTGTAACACAGATTAGTATTTCAATCTCGGAGCGGACATTTTATTGTAGGTTTTTACTGAGATTTACGGACCTAGCAAGCGATTTTTAGGGCATTGCCATTTCTTTTGTCTAGGAAAAGCTTTGAGAGATATCTGCACCAAGTTTTTTTATAAACTTTCAGTACATGTATGCCCTGCTGACTGCAAATTTTGAGGTCGATTGTACTTGTAGTTTCAGAGAACATGTGGATTTTTTTTCAGAAGTGACGCAAGAACAATATTGAATTTCGATTTTTCATGAAACATGATTTATTGATCATGATCATGATTGATTGATCGATTGATTGGTTGGTTGGTTAAACACGTTGCTTAAACATGTTGCTTAAACACGTTGGTTAAACACATTGGATAGGCTCAAAATTGGATCCCGTATTTAACGCATGAAACGGAAACATGTATTGATTGATTGATTGGTTGGTTGGTTGATTAAACACGTTGATTAAACACGTTGGTTAAACATGTTGGTTAAACACGTTGGTTAAACATATTGGTGAAACACGTTGGCTGGTTAAACACGTTGGATAGGCTCAATTTAAACAAGGGAAAAAAAACCATCTTGGATCCCGTATTTAACACATGAAACGGAAACATGCATTGATTGGTTGGTTGGTTAAACACGTTGGTTAAACATGTTGGTTAAACACGTTGGTTAAACATGTTGGTTAAACACGTTGGTTAAACATAGTGGTGAAACACGTTGGATAGGCTCAATTTAAACAAGCGAAAAAAAAACACATCTTGGATCCCGTATTTAACACATGAAACGGAAACATGCATTGATTGGTTGGTTGGTTAAACATGTTGGTTAAACATATTGGTTAAACACGTTGGCTGGTTAAACACGTCGGATAGGCTCAATTTAAACAAGCGGGAAAAAAAACACATCTTGGATCCCGTATTTAACACATGAAACGGAAACATGCATTGATTTGTTGGTTGGTTTGTTAAACACGTTGGTTGAACATGTTGGTTAAACACGTTGGTTAAACATATTGGTTAAATATGTTGGTTATAAACGTTTGATAGACTCAATTCAAACAAGCGAAAAAAAAAGAGACCTTGAATCCCGTATCAAACACATGAAACGGAAACATTGATTGA
>NC_086384.1:37127550-37156676 GCF_036588685.1 Mytilus trossulus | reverse complement strand
TTTATTGATTATTTTCTGATATTGTACATTTTTCAGCACCTGTTTGTAACACAGATTAGTATTTCAATCTCGGAGCGGACATTTTATTGTAGGTTTTTACTGAGATTTACGGACCTAGCAAGCGATTTTTAGGGCATTGCCATTTCTTTTGTCTAGGAAAAGCTTTGAGAGATATCTGCACCAAGTTTTTTTATAAACTTTCAGTACATGTATGCCCTGCTGACTGCAAATTTTGAGGTCGATTGTACTTGTAGTTTCAGAGAACATGTGGATTTTTTTTCAGAAGTGACGCAAGAACAATATTGAATTTCGATTTTTCATGAAACATGATTTATTGATCATGATCATGATTGATTGATTGATTGATTGATTGATTGATTGATCGATTGATTGGTTGGTTGGTTAAACACGTTGCTTAAACATGTTGCTTAAACACGTTGGTTAAACACATTGGATAGGCTCAAAATTGGATCCCGTATTTAACGCATGAAACGGAAACATGTATTGATTGATTGATTGGTTGGTTGGTTGGTTAAACACGTTGATTAAACACGTTGGTTAAACATGTTGGTTAAACACGTTGGTTAAACATATTGGTGAAACACGTTGGCTGGTTAAACACGTTGGATAGGCTCAATTTAAACAAGGGAAAAAAAACCATCTTGGATCCCGTATTTAACACATGAAACGGAAACATGCATT
The DNA here is from genome assembly GCF_036588685.1 of Mytilus trossulus. Taxonomy (NCBI): domain Eukaryota; kingdom Metazoa; phylum Mollusca; class Bivalvia; order Mytilida; family Mytilidae; genus Mytilus; species Mytilus trossulus. The sequence goes on along the minus strand of NC_086384.1, from coordinate 37,155,974 downwards.
GATTGGTTGGTTGGTTAAACACGTTGGTTAAACATGTTGGTTAAACACGTTGGTTAAACATAGTGGTGAAACACGTTGGATAGGCTCAATTTAAACAAGCGAAAAAAAAACACATCTTGGATCCCGTATTTAACACATGAAACGGAAACATGCATTGATTGGTTGGTTGGTTAAACATGTTGGTTAAACATATTGGTTAAACACGTTGGCTGGTTAAACACGTCGGATAGGCTCAATTTAAACAAGCGGGAAAAAAAACACATCTTGGATCCCGTATTTAACACATGAAACGGAAACATGCATTGATTTGTTGGTTGGTTTGTTAAACACGTTGGTTGAACATGTTGGTTAAACACGTTGGTTAAACATATTGGTTAAATATGTTGGTTATAAACGTTTGATAGACTCAATTCAAACAAGCGAAAAAAAAAGAGACCTTGAATCCCGTATCAAACACATGAAACGGAAACATTGATTGATTGATTGATTGATTGATTGATTGATTGATTGATTGATTGGTTGGTTGGTTGGTTGGTTGGTTGGTTGGTTGGTTGGTTGGTTGAAATTCAAACACACATAAAACTGCTTAAATAGTGCCAAAACCACATAATTTGATGACCTTGACCTTTGACCTTGTGACTTTCGTCAAGGTCATTGCTCCACAAGGTCATTGCAAAAGACCCTAAGGGTCAAGGACCTTTTGTTAAAGAGTTTTGCCTAAAAATGGCTTTTTAAAAACCATCGATGGGAGTTATGTCCCTTACATGATGGTAAAATCAATATAGTCATAATGTAAAAAAGTTGCCCCTTGAAGTGCCAAGCATTTTTCACTGCTTAATTTTTTTGTATCTATAACCGTTCAAGAGTTATAGGGAAATCAAAGACATGTGAAAATCTAAAATGTGACCTTGACCTTTGACCTTGACCTAATTTTCTAAGTTAGGAATCAGGGGACTCAAATAAAAACATTCCAGGGTTATACGGTTAACGGTTTATGAGTTAAAAAAACATACCGACAAATTTATTCCGTAAAGATAGATAACTCCTATAAAATTTATTCGAATCGCTTCGATCCAAATACGCCAAAAATTCCTGAGGATGTAACGAACAATTTGTAAAAAGAATTTTGTCGCTTTCTTATTTTGTTACGAAGGAGATGCACACACATGATAAACAGTGAATAGGGAGATAACTCTTACAAAGAAAATGGTTCGGCTTAGCAGGGTGAAATTTAAAAGCGCATAAACTATACGATACAATATGAAAAAAATCTAAGCGACATATTGCGAAACAAACATTTATCGCAAGAACAAAATTTGGCGGAAGAAAAAAAAAAAAATAATAATAATAATAATAATAATAATAATCAGAACAAATACAATAGGCTTTCCACAGAAAAGTGGAAAGACCTAATAATATGGATAAAACTGGAGTTGTCGTTCGTTTTACGTTGATAGGATAGATAGCACACAACCTACATTCAGTTGTAAGTGGAGGGTTAAAAAAAAAAGGGGGGGGCAAAAGGGGGTCTCGGGGAGATTTTTTTTCTTTTTTATTAACGGAACAGAATGGTTAAAAAGGTTTTTTACAATATAAATCAATTGCTTTAAAAAAGCAATTGTAGGGGGTCTTTCCCCCTTTAAAATTAATTGAATTTGGGGGGGGGGGGGTGTTTGTTTGTTTGTTTGTTTGTTTGTTCGTTTCTGTATGGGGTCTATATTATTGTTACCGGAGAAGTTTCATGTTTAGTTTGGAAAGTTTTTCTTTTATTTTAGGTACAGCGCGCGCGCCACATCACGTGACACGGGTTTATAATAACGAAAAGATAGTCTTTTTATTTCTTTTTAGGTGGGGACTTTGAACAGACAACATGTATAGAGACGGAATAAACACAATGTAATTTCTTTTGTCATTGTAGGAAATTGACAACTTGATGACAGTTCACGGGCAGTGCATGTTTTGGATTTAATTGATCCGGTGTTACTTTAAAACACATTTATTGATTATTTTCTGATATTGTACATTTTTCAGCACCTGTTTGTAACACAGATTAGTATTTCAATCTCGGAGCGGACATTTTATTGTAGGTTTTTACTGAGATTTACGGACCTAGCAAGCGATTTTTAGGGCATTGCCATTTCTTTTGTCTAGGAAAAGCTTTGAGAGATATCTGCACCAAGTTTTTTTATAAACTTTCAGTACATGTATGCCCTGCTGACTGCAAATTTTGAGGTCGATTGTACTTGTAGTTTCAGAGAACATGTGGATTTTTTTTCAGAAGTGACGCAAGAACAATATTGAATTTCGATTTTTCATGAAACATGATTTATTGATCATGATCATGATTGATTGATTGATTGATTGATTGATTGATTGATCGATTGATTGGTTGGTTGGTTAAACACGTTGCTTAAACATGTTGCTTAAACACGTTGGTTAAACACATTGGATAGGCTCAAAATTGGATCCCGTATTTAACGCATGAAACGGAAACATGTATTGATTGATTGATTGGTTGGTTGGTTGGTTAAACACGTTGATTAAACACGTTGGTTAAACATGTTGGTTAAACACGTTGGTTAAACATATTGGTGAAACACGTTGGCTGGTTAAACACGTTGGATAGGCTCAATTTAAACAAGGGAAAAAAAACCATCTTGGATCCCGTATTTAACACATGAAACGGAAACATGCATTGATTGGTTGGTTGGTTAAACACGTTGGTTAAACATGTTGGTTAAACACGTTGGTTAAACATAGTGGTGAAACACGTTGGATAGGCTCAATTTAAACAAGCGAAAAAAAAACACATCTTGGATCCCGTATTTAACACATGAAACGGAAACATGCATTGATTGGTTGGTTGGTTAAACATGTTGGTTAAACATATTGGTTAAACACGTTGGCTGGTTAAACACGTCGGATAGGCTCAATTTAAACAAGCGGGAAAAAAAACACATCTTGGATCCCGTATTTAACACATGAAACGGAAACATGCATTGATTTGTTGGTTGGTTTGTTAAACACGTTGGTTGAACATGTTGGTTAAACACGTTGGTTAAACATATTGGTTAAATATGTTGGTTATAAACGTTTGATAGACTCAATTCAAACAAGCGAAAAAAAAAGAGACCTTGAATCCCGTATCAAACACATGAAACGGAAACATTGATTGATTGATTGATTGATTGATTGATTGATTGATTGATTGATTGGTTGGTTGGTTGGTTGGTTGGTTGGTTGGTTGGTTGGTTGGTTGAAATTCAAACACACATAAAACTGCTTAAATAGTGCCAAAACCACATAATTTGATGACCTTGACCTTTGACCTTGTGACTTTCGTCAAGGTCATTGCTCCACAAGGTCATTGCAAAAGACCCTAAGGGTCAAGGACCTTTTGTTAAAGAGTTTTGCCTAAAAATGGCTTTTTAAAAACCATCGATGGGAGTTATGTCCCTTACATGATGGTAAAATCAATATAGTCATAATGTAAAAAAGTTGCCCCTTGAAGTACCAAGCATTTTTCACTGCTTAATTTTTTTGTATCTATAACCGTTCAAGAGTTATAGGGAAATCAAAGACATGTGAAAATCTAAAATGTGACCTTGACCTTTGACCTTGACCTAATTTTCTAAGTTAGGAATCAGGGGACTCAAATAAAAACATTCCAGGGTTATACGGTTAACGGTTTATGAGTTAAAAAAACATACCGACAAATTTATTCCGTAAAGATAGATAACTCCTATAAAATTTATTCGAATCGCTTCGATCCAAATACGCCAAAAATTCCTGAGGATGTAACGAACAATTTGTAAAAAGAATTTTGTCGCTTTCTTATTTTGTTACGAAGGAGATGCACACACATGATAAACAGTGAATAGGGAGATAACTCTTACAAAGAAAATGGTTCGGCTTAGCAGGGTGAAATTTAAAAGCGCATAAACTATACGATACAATATGAAAAAAATCTAAGCGACATATTGCGAAACAAACATTTATCGCAAGAACAAAATTTGGCGGAAGAAAAAAAAAAAAATAATAATAATAATAATAATAATAATAATCAGAACAAATACAATAGGCTTTCCACAGAAAAGTGGAAAGACCTAATAATATGGATAAAACTGGAGTTGTCGTTCGTTTTACGTTGATAGGATAGATAGCACACAACCTACATTCAGTTGTAAGTGGAGGGTTAAAAAAAAAAGGGGGGGGCAAAAGGGGGTCTCGGGGAGATTTTTTTTCTTTTTTATTAACGGAACAGAATGGTTAAAAAGGTTTTTTACAATATAAATCAATTGCTTTAAAAAAGCAATTGTAGGGGGTCTTTCCCCCTTTAAAATTAATTGAATTTGGGGGGGGGGGGGGGGGGTGTTTGTTTGTTTGTTTGTTTGTTTGTTCGTTTCTGTATGGGGTCTATATTATTGTTACCGGAGAAGTTTCATGTTTAGTTTGGAAAGTTTTTCTTTTATTTTAGGTACAGCGCGCGCGCCACATCACGTGACACGGGTTTATAATAACGAAAAGATAGTCTTTTTATTTCTTTTTAGGTGGGGACTTTGAACAGACAACATGTATAGAGACGGAATAAACACAATGTAATTTCTTTTGTCATTGTAGGAAATTGACAACTTGATGACAGTTCACGGGCAGTGCATGTTTTGGATTTAATTGATCCGGTGTTACTTTAAAACACATTTATTGATTATTTTCTGATATTGTACATTTTTCAGCACCTGTTTGTAACACAGATTAGTATTTCAATCTCGGAGCGGACATTTTATTGTAGGTTTTTACTGAGATTTACGGACCTAGCAAGCGATTTTTAGGGCATTGCCATTTCTTTTGTCTAGGAAAAGCTTTGAGAGATATCTGCACCAAGTTTTTTTATAAACTTTCAGTACATGTATGCCCTGCTGACTGCAAATTTTGAGGTCGATTGTACTTGTAGTTTCAGAGAACATGTGGATTTTTTTTCAGAAGTGACGCAAGAACAATATTGAATTTCGATTTTTCATGAAACATGATTTATTGATCATGATCATGATTGATTGATTGATTGATTGATTGATTGATTGATCGATTGATTGGTTGGTTGGTTAAACACGTTGCTTAAACATGTTGCTTAAACACGTTGGTTAAACACATTGGATAGGCTCAAAATTGGATCCCGTATTTAACGCATGAAACGGAAACATGTATTGATTGATTGATTGGTTGGTTGGTTGGTTAAACACGTTGATTAAACACGTTGGTTAAACATGTTGGTTAAACACGTTGGTTAAACATATTGGTGAAACACGTTGGCTGGTTAAACACGTTGGATAGGCTCAATTTAAACAAGGGAAAAAAAACCATCTTGGATCCCGTATTTAACACATGAAACGGAAACATGCATTGATTGGTTGGTTGGTTAAACACGTTGGTTAAACATGTTGGTTAAACACGTTGGTTAAACATAGTGGTGAAACACGTTGGATAGGCTCAATTTAAACAAGCGAAAAAAAAACACATCTTGGATCCCGTATTTAACACATGAAACGGAAACATGCATTGATTGGTTGGTTGGTTAAACATGTTGGTTAAACATATTGGTTAAACACGTTGGCTGGTTAAACACGTCGGATAGGCTCAATTTAAACAAGCGGGAAAAAAAACACATCTTGGATCCCGTATTTAACACATGAAACGGAAACATGCATTGATTTGTTGGTTGGTTTGTTAAACACGTTGGTTGAACATGTTGGTTAAACACGTTGGTTAAACATATTGGTTAAATATGTTGGTTATAAACGTTTGATAGACTCAATTCAAACAAGCGAAAAAAAAAGAGACCTTGAATCCCGTATCAAACACATGAAACGGAAACATTGATTGATTGATTGATTGATTGATTGATTGATTGATTGATTGATTGGTTGGTTGGTTGGTTGGTTGGTTGGTTGGTTGGTTGGTTGGTTGAAATTCAAACACACATAAAACTGCTTAAATAGTGCCAAAACCACATAATTTGATGACCTTGACCTTTGACCTTGTGACTTTCGTCAAGGTCATTGCTCCACAAGGTCATTGCAAAAGACCATAAGGGTCAAGGACCTTTTGTTAAAGAGTTTTGCCTAAAAATGGCTTTTTAAAAACCATCGATGGGAGTTATGTCCCTTACATGATGGTAAAATCAATATAGTCATAATGTAAAAAAGTTGCCCCTTGAAGTACCAAGCATTTTTCACTGCTTAATTTTTTTGTATCTATAACCGTTCAAGAGTTATAGGGAAATCAAAGACATGTGAAAATCTAAAATGTGACCTTGACCTTTGACCTTGACCTAATTTTCTAAGTTAGGAATCAGGGGACTCAAATAAAAACATTCCAGGGTTATACGGTTAACGGTTTATGAGTTAAAAAAACATACCGACAAATTTATTCCGTAAAGATAGATAACTCCTATAAAATTTATTCGAATCGCTTCGATCCAAATACGCCAAAAATTCCTGAGGATGTAACGAACAATTTGTAAAAAGAATTTTGTCGCTTTCTTATTTTGTTACGAAGGAGATGCACACACATGATAAACAGTGAATAGGGAGATAACTCTTACAAAGAAAATGGTTCGGCTTAGCAGGGTGAAATTTAAAAGCGCATAAACTATACGATACAATATGAAAAAAATCTAAGCGACATATTGCGAAACAAACATTTATCGCAAGAACAAAATTTGGCGGAAGAAAAAAAAAAAAATAATAATAATAATAATAATAATAATAATCAGAACAAATACAATAGGCTTTCCACAGAAAAGTGGAAAGACCTAATAATATGGATAAAACTGGAGTTGTCGTTCGTTTTACGTTGATAGGATAGATAGCACACAACCTACATTCAGTTGTAAGTGGAGGGTTAAAAAAAAAAGGGGGGGGGCAAAAGGGGGTCTCGGGGAGATTTTTTTTCTTTTTTATTAACGGAACAGAATGGTTAAAAAGGTTTTTTACAATATAAATCAATTGCTTTAAAAAAGCAATTGTAGGGGGTCTTTCCCCCTTTAAAATTAATTGAATTTGGGGGGGGGGGGGGGGGTGTTTGTTTGTTTGTTTGTTTGTTTGTTCGTTTCTGTATGGGGTCTATATTATTGTTACCGGAGAAGTTTCATGTTTAGTTTGGAAAGTTTTTCTTTTATTTTAGGTACAGCGCGCGCGCCACATCACGTGACACGGGTTTATAATAACGAAAAGATAGTCTTTTTATTTCTTTTTAGGTGGGGACTTTGAACAGACAACATGTATAGAGACGGAATAAACACAATGTAATTTCTTTTGTCATTGTAGGAAATTGACAACTTGATGACAGTTCACGGGCAGTGCATGTTTTGGATTTAATTGATCCGGTGTTACTTTAAAACACATTTATTGATTATTTTCTGATATTGTACATTTTTCAGCACCTGTTTGTAACACAGATTAGTATTTCAATCTCGGAGCGGACATTTTATTGTAGGTTTTTACTGAGATTTACGGACCTAGCAAGCGATTTTTAGGGCATTGCCATTTCTTTTGTCTAGGAAAAGCTTTGAGAGATATCTGCACCAAGTTTTTTTATAAACTTTCAGTACATGTATGCCCTGCTGACTGCAAATTTTGAGGTCGATTGTACTTGTAGTTTCAGAGAACATGTGGATTTTTTTTCAGAAGTGACGCAAGAACAATATTGAATTTCGATTTTTCATGAAACATGATTTATTGATCATGATCATGATTGATTGATTGATTGATTGATTGATTGATTGATCGATTGATTGGTTGGTTGGTTAAACACGTTGCTTAAACATGTTGCTTAAACACGTTGGTTAAACACATTGGATAGGCTCAAAATTGGATCCCGTATTTAACGCATGAAACGGAAACATGTATTGATTGATTGATTGGTTGGTTGGTTGGTTAAACACGTTGATTAAACACGTTGGTTAAACATGTTGGTTAAACACGTTGGTTAAACATATTGGTGAAACACGTTGGCTGGTTAAACACGTTGGATAGGCTCAATTTAAACAAGGGAAAAAAAACCATCTTGGATCCCGTATTTAACACATGAAACGGAAACATGCATTGATTGGTTGGTTGGTTAAACACGTTGGTTAAACATGTTGGTTAAACACGTTGGTTAAACATAGTGGTGAAACACGTTGGATAGGCTCAATTTAAACAAGCGAAAAAAAAACACATCTTGGATCCCGTATTTAACACATGAAACGGAAACATGCATTGATTGGTTGGTTGGTTAAACATGTTGGTTAAACATATTGGTTAAACACGTTGGCTGGTTAAACACGTCGGATAGGCTCAATTTAAACAAGCGGGAAAAAAAACACATCTTGGATCCCGTATTTAACACATGAAACGGAAACATGCATTGATTTGTTGGTTGGTTTGTTAAACACGTTGGTTGAACATGTTGGTTAAACACGTTGGTTAAACATATTGGTTAAATATGTTGGTTATAAACGTTTGATAGACTCAATTCAAACAAGCGAAAAAAAAAGAGACCTTGAATCCCGTATCAAACACATGAAACGGAAACATTGATTGATTGATTGATTGATTGATTGATTGATTGATTGATTGATTGGTTGGTTGGTTGGTTGGTTGGTTGGTTGGTTGGTTGGTTGGTTGAAATTCAAACACACATAAAACTGCTTAAATAGTGCCAAAACCACATAATTTGATGACCTTGACCTTTGACCTTGTGACTTTCGTCAAGGTCATTGCTCCACAAGGTCATTGCAAAAGACCCTAAGGGTCAAGGACCTTTTGTTAAAGAGTTTTGCCTAAAAATGGCTTTTTAAAAACCATCGATGGGAGTTATGTCCCTTACATGATGGTAAAATCAATATAGTCATAATGTAAAAAAGTTGCCCCTTGAAGTACCAAGCATTTTTCACTGCTTAATTTTTTTGTATCTATAACCGTTCAAGAGTTATAGGGAAATCAAAGACATGTGAAAATCTAAAATGTGACCTTGACCTTTGACCTTGACCTAATTTTCTAAGTTAGGAATCAGGGGACTCAAATAAAAACATTCCAGGGTTATACGGTTAACGGTTTATGAGTTAAAAAAACATACCGACAAATTTATTCCGTAAAGATAGATAACTCCTATAAAATTTATTCGAATCGCTTCGATCCAAATACGCCAAAAATTCCTGAGGATGTAACGAACAATTTGTAAAAAGAATTTTGTCGCTTTCTTATTTTGTTACGAAGGAGATGCACACACATGATAAACAGTGAATAGGGAGATAACTCTTACAAAGAAAATGGTTCGGCTTAGCAGGGTGAAATTTAAAAGCGCATAAACTATACGATACAATATGAAAAAAATCTAAGCGACATATTGCGAAACAAACATTTATCGCAAGAACAAAATTTGGCGGAAGAAAAAAAAAAAAATAATAATAATAATAATAATAATAATAATCAGAACAAATACAATAGGCTTTCCACAGAAAAGTGGAAAGACCTAATAATATGGATAAAACTGGAGTTGTCGTTCGTTTTACGTTGATAGGATAGATAGCACACAACCTACATTCAGTTGTAAGTGGAGGGTTAAAAAAAAAAGGGGGGGGCAAAAGGGGGTCTCGGGGAGATTTTTTTTCTTTTTTATTAACGGAACAGAATGGTTAAAAAGGTTTTTTACAATATAAATCAATTGCTTTAAAAAAGCAATTGTAGGGGGTCTTTCCCCCTTTAAAATTAATTGAATTTGGGGGGGGGGGGGGGGGGGTGTTTGTTTGTTTGTTTGTTTGTTTGTTCGTTTCTGTATGGGGTCTATATTATTGTTACCGGAGAAGTTTCATGTTTAGTTTGGAAAGTTTTTCTTTTATTTTAGGTACAGCGCGCGCGCCACATCACGTGACACGGGTTTATAATAACGAAAAGATAGTCTTTTTATTTCTTTTTAGGTGGGGACTTTGAACAGACAACATGTATAGAGACGGAATAAACACAATGTAATTTCTTTTGTCATTGTAGGAAATTGACAACTTGATGACAGTTCACGGGCAGTGCATGTTTTGGATTTAATTGATCCGGTGTTACTTTAAAACACATTTATTGATTATTTTCTGATATTGTACATTTTTCAGCACCTGTTTGTAACACAGATTAGTATTTCAATCTCGGAGCGGACATTTTATTGTAGGTTTTTACTGAGATTTACGGACCTAGCAAGCGATTTTTAGGGCATTGCCATTTCTTTTGTCTAGGAAAAGCTTTGAGAGATATCTGCACCAAGTTTTTTTATAAACTTTCAGTACATGTATGCCCTGCTGACTGCAAATTTTGAGGTCGATTGTACTTGTAGTTTCAGAGAACATGTGGATTTTTTTTCAGAAGTGACGCAAGAACAATATTGAATTTCGATTTTTCATGAAACATGATTTATTGATCATGATCATGATTGATTGATTGATTGATTGATTGATTGATTGATCGATTGATTGGTTGGTTGGTTAAACACGTTGCTTAAACATGTTGCTTAAACACGTTGGTTAAACACATTGGATAGGCTCAAAATTGGATCCCGTATTTAACGCATGAAACGGAAACATGTATTGATTGATTGATTGGTTGGTTGGTTGGTTAAACACGTTGATTAAACACGTTGGTTAAACATGTTGGTTAAACACGTTGGTTAAACATATTGGTGAAACACGTTGGCTGGTTAAACACGTTGGATAGGCTCAATTTAAACAAGGGAAAAAAAACCATCTTGGATCCCGTATTTAACACATGAAACGGAAACATGCATTGATTGGTTGGTTGGTTAAACACGTTGGTTAAACATGTTGGTTAAACACGTTGGTTAAACATGTTGGTGAAACACGTTGGATAGGCTCAATTTAAACAAGCGAAAAAAAAACACATCTTGGATCCCGTATTTAACACATGAAACGGAAACATGCATTGATTGGTTGGTTGGTTAAACATGTTGGTTAAACATATTGGTTAAACACGTTGGCTGGTTAAACACGTCGGATAGGCTCAATTTAAACAAGCGGGAAAAAAAACACATCTTGGATCCCGTATTTAACACATGAAACGGAAACATGCATTGATTTGTTGGTTGGTTTGTTAAACACGTTGGTTGAACATGTTGGTTAAACACGTTGGTTAAACATATTGGTTAAATATGTTGGTTATAAACGTTTGATAGACTCAATTCAAACAAGCGAAAAAAAAAGAGACCTTGAATCCCGTATCAAACACATGAAACGGAAACATTGATTGATTGATTGATTGATTGATTGATTGATTGATTGATTGATTGGTTGGTTGGTTGGTTGGTTGGTTGGTTGGTTGGTTGGTTGGTTGAAATTCAAACACACATAAAACTGCTTAAATAGTGCCAAAACCACATAATTTGATGACCTTGACCTTTGACCTTGTGACTTTCGTCAAGGTCATTGCTCCACAAGGTCATTGCAAAAGACCATAAGGGTCAAGGACCTTTTGTTAAAGAGTTTTGCCTAAAAATGGCTTTTTAAAAACCATCGATGGGAGTTATGTCCCTTACATGATGGTAAAATCAATATAGTCATAATGTAAAAAAGTTGCCCCTTGAAGTACCAAGCATTTTTCACTGCTTAATTTTTTTGTATCTATAACCGTTCAAGAGTTATAGGGAAATCAAAGACATGTGAAAATCTAAAATGTGACCTTGACCTTTGACCTTGACCTAATTTTCTAAGTTAGGAATCAGGGGACTCAAATAAAAACATTCCAGGGTTATACGGTTAACGGTTTATGAGTTAAAAAAACATACCGACAAATTTATTCCGTAAAGATAGATAACTCCTATAAAATTTATTCGAATCGCTTCGATCCAAATACGCCAAAAATTCCTGAGGATGTAACGAACAATTTGTAAAAAGAATTTTGTCGCTTTCTTATTTTGTTACGAAGGAGATGCACACACATGATAAACAGTGAATAGGGAGATAACTCTTACAAAGAAAATGGTTCGGCTTAGCAGGGTGAAATTTAAAAGCGCATAAACTATACGATACAATATGAAAAAAATCTAAGCGACATATTGCGAAACAAACATTTATCGCAAGAACAAAATTTGGCGGAAGAAAAAAAAAAAAATAATAATAATAATAATAATAATAATAATCAGAACAAATACAATAGGCTTTCCACAGAAAAGTGGAAAGACCTAATAATATGGATAAAACTGGAGTTGTCGTTCGTTTTACGTTGATAGGATAGATAGCACACAACCTACATTCAGTTGTAAGTGGAGGGTTAAAAAAAAAAGGGGGGGGCAAAAGGGGGTCTCGGGGAGATTTTTTTTCTTTTTTATTAACGGAACAGAATGGTTAAAAAGGTTTTTTACAATATAAATCAATTGCTTTAAAAAAGCAATTGTAGGGGGTCTTTCCCCCTTTAAAATTAATTGAATTTGGGGGGGGGGGGGGGGGTGTTTGTTTGTTTGTTTGTTTGTTTGTTCGTTTCTGTATGGGGTCTATATTATTGTTACCGGAGAAGTTTCATGTTTAGTTTGGAAAGTTTTTCTTTTATTTTAGGTACAGCGCGCGCGCCACATCACGTGACACGGGTTTATAATAACGAAAAGATAGTCTTTTTATTTCTTTTTAGGTGGGGACTTTGAACAGACAACATGTATAGAGACGGAATAAACACAATGTAATTTCTTTTGTCATTGTAGGAAATTGACAACTTGATGACAGTTCACGGGCAGTGCATGTTTTGGATTTAATTGATCCGGTGTTACTTTAAAACACATTTATTGATTATTTTCTGATATTGTACATTTTTCAGCACCTGTTTGTAACACAGATTAGTATTTCAATCTCGGAGCGGACATTTTATTGTAGGTTTTTACTGAGATTTACGGACCTAGCAAGCGATTTTTAGGGCATTGCCATTTCTTTTGTCTAGGAAAAGCTTTGAGAGATATCTGCACCAAGTTTTTTTATAAACTTTCAGTACATGTATGCCCTGCTGACTGCAAATTTTGAGGTCGATTGTACTTGTAGTTTCAGAGAACATGTGGATTTTTTTTCAGAAGTGACGCAAGAACAATATTGAATTTCGATTTTTCATGAAACATGATTTATTGATCATGATCATGATTGATTGATTGATTGATTGATTGATTGATTGATCGATTGATTGGTTGGTTGGTTAAACACGTTGCTTAAACATGTTGCTTAAACACGTTGGTTAAACACATTGGATAGGCTCAAAATTGGATCCCGTATTTAACGCATGAAACGGAAACATGTATTGATTGATTGATTGGTTGGTTGGTTGGTTAAACACGTTGATTAAACACGTTGGTTAAACATGTTGGTTAAACACGTTGGTTAAACATATTGGTGAAACACGTTGGCTGGTTAAACACGTTGGATAGGCTCAATTTAAACAAGGGAAAAAAAACCATCTTGGATCCCGTATTTAACACATGAAACGGAAACATGCATTGATTGGTTGGTTGGTTAAACACGTTGGTTAAACATGTTGGTTAAACACGTTGGTTAAACATAGTGGTGAAACACGTTGGATAGGCTCAATTTAAACAAGCGAAAAAAAAACACATCTTGGATCCCGTATTTAACACATGAAACGGAAACATGCATTGATTGGTTGGTTGGTTAAACATGTTGGTTAAACATATTGGTTAAACACGTTGGCTGGTTAAACACGTCGGATAGGCTCAATTTAAACAAGCGGGAAAAAAAACACATCTTGGATCCCGTATTTAACACATGAAACGGAAACATGCATTGATTTGTTGGTTGGTTTGTTAAACACGTTGGTTGAACATGTTGGTTAAACACGTTGGTTAAACATATTGGTTAAATATGTTGGTTATAAACGTTTGATAGACTCAATTCAAACAAGCGAAAAAAAAAGAGACCTTGAATCCCGTATCAAACACATGAAACGGAAACATTGATTGATTGATTGATTGATTGATTGATTGATTGATTGATTGATTGGTTGGTTGGTTGGTTGGTTGGTTGGTTGGTTGGTTGGTTGGTTGAAATTCAAACACACATAAAACTGCTTAAATAGTGCCAAAACCACATAATTTGATGACCTTGACCTTTGACCTTGTGACTTTCGTCAAGGTCATTGCTCCACAAGGTCATTGCAAAAGACCCTAAGGGTCAAGGACCTTTTGTTAAAGAGTTTTGCCTAAAAATGGCTTTTTAAAAACCATCGATGGGAGTTATGTCCCTTACATGATGGTAAAATCAATATAGTCATAATGTAAAAAAGTTGCCCCTTGAAGTACCAAGCATTTTTCACTGCTTAATTTTTTTGTATCTATAACCGTTCAAGAGTTATAGGGAAATCAAAGACATGTGAAAATCTAAAATGTGACCTTGACCTTTGACCTTGACCTAATTTTCTAAGTTAGGAATCAGGGGACTCAAATAAAAACATTCCAGGGTTATACGGTTAACGGTTTATGAGTTAAAAAAACATACCGACAAATTTATTCCGTAAAGATAGATAACTCCTATAAAATTTATTCGAATCGCTTCGATCCAAATACGCCAAAAATTCCTGAGGATGTAACGAACAATTTGTAAAAAGAATTTTGTCGCTTTCTTATTTTGTTACGAAGGAGATGCACACACATGATAAACAGTGAATAGGGAGATAACTCTTACAAAGAAAATGGTTCGGCTTAGCAGGGTGAAATTTAAAAGCGCATAAACTATACGATACAATATGAAAAAAATCTAAGCGACATATTGCGAAACAAACATTTATCGCAAGAACAAAATTTGGCGGAAGAAAAAAAAAAAAATAATAATAATAATAATAATAATAATAATCAGAACAAATACAATAGGCTTTCCACAGAAAAGTGGAAAGACCTAATAATATGGATAAAACTGGAGTTGTCGTTCGTTTTACGTTGATAGGATAGATAGCACACAACCTACATTCAGTTGTAAGTGGAGGGTTAAAAAAAAAAGGGGGGGGCAAAAGGGGGTCTCGGGGAGATTTTTTTTCTTTTTTATTAACGGAACAGAATGGTTAAAAAGGTTTTTTACAATATAAATCAATTGCTTTAAAAAAGCAATTGTAGGGGGTCTTTCCCCCTTTAAAATTAATTGAATTTGGGGGGGGGGGGGGGGGGGGGTGTTTGTTTGTTTGTTTGTTTGTTTGTTCGTTTCTGTATGGGGTCTATATTATTGTTACCGGAGAAGTTTCATGTTTAGTTTGGAAAGTTTTTCTTTTATTTTAGGTACAGCGCGCGCGCCACATCACGTGACACGGGTTTATAATAACGAAAAGATAGTCTTTTTATTTCTTTTTAGGTGGGGACTTTGAACAGACAACATGTATAGAGACGGAATAAACACAATGTAATTTCTTTTGTCATTGTAGGAAATTGACAACTTGATGACAGTTCACGGGCAGTGCATGTTTTGGATTTAATTGATCCGGTGTTACTTTAAAACACATTTATTGATTATTTTCTGATATTGTACATTTTTCAGCACCTGTTTGTAACACAGATTAGTATTTCAATCTCGGAGCGGACATTTTATTGTAGGTTTTTACTGAGATTTACGGACCTAGCAAGCGATTTTTAGGGCATTGCCATTTCTTTTGTCTAGGAAAAGCTTTGAGAGATATCTGCACCAAGTTTTTTTATAAACTTTCAGTACATGTATGCCCTGCTGACTGCAAATTTTGAGGTCGATTGTACTTGTAGTTTCAGAGAACATGTGGATTTTTTTTCAGAAGTGACGCAAGAACAATATTGAATTTCGATTTTTCATGAAACATGATTTATTGATCATGATCATGATTGATTGATTGATTGATTGATTGATTGATTGATCGATTGATTGGTTGGTTGGTTAAACACGTTGCTTAAACATGTTGCTTAAACACGTTGGTTAAACACATTGGATAGGCTCAAAATTGGATCCCGTATTTAACGCATGAAACGGAAACATGTATTGATTGATTGATTGGTTGGTTGGTTGGTTAAACACGTTGATTAAACACGTTGGTTAAACATGTTGGTTAAACACGTTGGTTAAACATATTGGTGAAACACGTTGGCTGGTTAAACACGTTGGATAGGCTCAATTTAAACAAGGGAAAAAAAACCATCTTGGATCCCGTATTTAACACATGAAACGGAAACATGCATTGATTGGTTGGTTGGTTAAACACGTTGGTTAAACATGTTGGTTAAACACGTTGGTTAAACATGTTGGTTAAACACGTTGGATAGGCTCAATTTAAACAAGCGAAAAAAAAACACATCTTGGATCCCGTATTTAACACATGAAACGGAAACATGCATTGATTGGTTGGTTGGTTAAACATGTTGGTTAAACATATTGGTTAAACACGTTGGCTGGTTAAACACGTCGGATAGGCTCAATTTAAACAAGCGGGAAAAAAAACACATCTTGGATCCCGTATTTAACACATGAAACGGAAACATGCATTGATTTGTTGGTTGGTTTGTTAAACACGTTGGTTGAACATGTTGGTTAAACACGTTGGTTAAACATATTGGTTAAATATGTTGGTTATAAACGTTTGATAGACTCAATTCAAACAAGCGAAAAAAAAAGAGACCTTGAATCCCGTATCAAACACATGAAACGGAAACATTGATTGATTGATTGATTGATTGATTGATTGATTGATTGATTGATTGGTTGGTTGGTTGGTTGGTTGGTTGGTTGGTTGGTTGGTTGGTTGAAATTCAAACACACATAAAACTGCTTAAATAGTGCCAAAACCACATAATTTGATGACCTTGACCTTTGACCTTGTGACTTTCGTCAAGGTCATTGCTCCACAAGGTCATTGCAAAAGACCCTAAGGGTCAAGGACCTTTTGTTAAAGAGTTTTGCCTAAAAATGGCTTTTTAAAAACCATCGATGGGAGTTATGTCCCTTACATGATGGTAAAATCAATATAGTCATAATGTAAAAAAGTTGCCCCTTGAAGTGCCAAGCATTTTTCACTGCTTAATTTTTTTGTATCTATAACCGTTCAAGAGTTATAGGGAAATCAAAGACATGTGAAAATCTAAAATGTGACCTTGACCTTTGACCTTGACCTAATTTTCTAAGTTAGGAATCAGGGGACTCAAATAAAAACATTCCAGGGTTATACGGTTAACGGTTTATGAGTTAAAAAAACATACCGACAAATTTATTCCGTAAAGATAGATAACTCCTATAAAATTTATTCGAATCGCTTCGATCCAAATACGCCAAAAATTCCTGAGGATGTAACGAACAATTTGTAAAAAGAATTTTGTCGCTTTCTTATTTTGTTACGAAGGAGATGCACACACATGATAAACAGTGAATAGGGAGATAACTCTTACAAAGAAAATGGTTCGGCTTAGCAGGGTGAAATTTAAAAGCGCATAAACTATACGATACAATATGAAAAAAATCTAAGCGACATATTGCGAAACAAACATTTATCGCAAGAACAAAATTTGGCGGAAGAAAAAAAAAAAAATAATAATAATAATAATAATAATAATAATCAGAACAAATACAATAGGCTTTCCACAGAAAAGTGGAAAGACCTAATAATATGGATAAAACTGGAGTTGTCGTTCGTTTTACGTTGATAGGATAGATAGCACACAACCTACATTCAGTTGTAAGTGGAGGGTTAAAAAAAAAAGGGGGGGGGCAAAAGGGGGTCTCGGGGAGATTTTTTTTCTTTTTTATTAACGGAACAGAATGGTTAAAAAGGTTTTTTACAATATAAATCAATTGCTTTAAAAAAGCAATTGTAGGGGGTCTTTCCCCCTTTAAAATTAATTGAATTTGGGGGGGGGGGGGGGGGTGTTTGTTTGTTTGTTTGTTTGTTTGTTCGTTTCTGTATGGGGTCTATATTATTGTTACCGGAGAAGTTTCATGTTTAGTTTGGAAAGTTTTTCTTTTATTTTAGGTACAGCGCGCGCGCCACATCACGTGACACGGGTTTATAATAACGAAAAGATAGTCTTTTTATTTCTTTTTAGGTGGGGACTTTGAACAGACAACATGTATAGAGACGGAATAAACACAATGTAATTTCTTTTGTCATTGTAGGAAATTGACAACTTGATGACAGTTCACGGGCAGTGCATGTTTTGGATTTAATTGATCCGGTGTTACTTTAAAACACATTTATTGATTATTTTCTGATATTGTACATTTTTCAGCACCTGTTTGTAACACAGATTAGTATTTCAATCTCGGAGCGGACATTTTATTGTAGGTTTTTACTGAGATTTACGGACCTAGCAAGCGATTTTTAGGGCATTGCCATTTCTTTTGTCTAGGAAAAGCTTTGAGAGATATCTGCACCAAGTTTTTTTATAAACTTTCAGTACATGTATGCCCTGCTGACTGCAAATTTTGAGGTCGATTGTACTTGTAGTTTCAGAGAACATGTGGATTTTTTTTCAGAAGTGACGCAAGAACAATATTGAATTTCGATTTTTCATGAAACATGATTTATTGATCATGATCATGATTGATTGATTGATTGATTGATTGATTGATTGATCGATTGATTGGTTGGTTGGTTAAACACGTTGCTTAAACATGTTGCTTAAACACGTTGGTTAAACACATTGGATAGGCTCAAAATTGGATCCCGTATTTAACGCATGAAACGGAAACATGTATTGATTGATTGATTGGTTGGTTGGTTGGTTAAACACGTTGATTAAACACGTTGGTTAAACATGTTGGTTAAACACGTTGGTTAAACATATTGGTGAAACACGTTGGCTGGTTAAACACGTTGGATAGGCTCAATTTAAACAAGGGAAAAAAAACCATCTTGGATCCCGTATTTAACACATGAAACGGAAACATGCATTGATTGGTTGGTTGGTTAAACACGTTGGTTAAACATGTTGGTTAAACACGTTGGTTAAACATAGTGGTGAAACACGTTGGATAGGCTCAATTTAAACAAGCGAAAAAAAAACACATCTTGGATCCCGTATTTAACACATGAAACGGAAACATGCATTGATTGGTTGGTTGGTTAAACATGTTGGTTAAACATATTGGTTAAACACGTTGGCTGGTTAAACACGTCGGATAGGCTCAATTTAAACAAGCGGGAAAAAAAACACATCTTGGATCCCGTATTTAACACATGAAACGGAAACATGCATTGATTTGTTGGTTGGTTTGTTAAACACGTTGGTTGAACATGTTGGTTAAACACGTTGGTTAAACATATTGGTTAAATATGTTGGTTATAAACGTTTGATAGACTCAATTCAAACAAGCGAAAAAAAAAGAGACCTTGAATCCCGTATCAAACACATGAAACGGAAACATTGATTGATTGATTGATTGATTGATTGATTGATTGATTGATTGATTGGTTGGTTGGTTGGTTGGTTGGTTGGTTGGTTGGTTGGTTGGTTGAAATTCAAACACACATAAAACTGCTTAAATAGTGCCAAAACCACATAATTTGATGACCTTGACCTTTGACCTTGTGACTTTCGTCAAGGTCATTGCTCCACAAGGTCATTGCAAAAGACCCTAAGGGTCAAGGACCTTTTGTTAAAGAGTTTTGCCTAAAAATGGCTTTTTAAAAACCATCGATGGGAGTTATGTCCCTTACATGATGGTAAAATCAATATAGTCATAATGTAAAAAAGTTGCCCCTTGAAGTGCCAAGCATTTTTCACTGCTTAATTTTTTTGTATCTATAACCGTTCAAGAGTTATAGGGAAATCAAAGACATGTGAAAATCTAAAATGTGACCTTGACCTTTGACCTTGACCTAATTTTCTAAGTTAGGAATCAGGGGACTCAAATAAAAACATTCCAGGGTTATACGGTTAACGGTTTATGAGTTAAAAAAACATACCGACAAATTTATTCCGTAAAGATAGATAACTCCTATAAAATTTATTCGAATCGCTTCGATCCAAATACGCCAAAAATTCCTGAGGATGTAACGAACAATTTGTAAAAAGAATTTTGTCGCTTTCTTATTTTGTTACGAAGGAGATGCACACACATGATAAACAGTGAATAGGGAGATAACTCTTACAAAGAAAATGGTTCGGCTTAGCAGGGTGAAATTTAAAAGCGCATAAACTATACGATACAATATGAAAAAAATCTAAGCGACATATTGCGAAACAAACATTTATCGCAAGAACAAAATTTGGCGGAAGAAAAAAAAAAAAATAATAATAATAATAATAATAATAATAATCAGAACAAATACAATAGGCTTTCCACAGAAAAGTGGAAAGACCTAATAATATGGATAAAACTGGAGTTGTCGTTCGTTTTACGTTGATAGGATAGATAGCACACAACCTACATTCAGTTGTAAGTGGAGGGTTAAAAAAAAAAGGGGGGGGCAAAAGGGGGTCTCGGGGAGATTTTTTTTCTTTTTTATTAACGGAACAGAATGGTTAAAAAGGTTTTTTACAATATAAATCAATTGCTTTAAAAAAGCAATTGTAGGGGGTCTTTCCCCCTTTAAAATTAATTGAATTTGGGGGGGGGGGGGTGTTTGTTTGTTTGTTTGTTTGTTTGTTCGTTTCTGTATGGGGTCTATATTATTGTTACCGGAGAAGTTTCATGTTTAGTTTGGAAAGTTTTTCTTTTATTTTAGGTACAGCGCGCGCGCCACATCACGTGACACGGGT
This sequence comes from Mytilus trossulus, assembly GCF_036588685.1. Taxonomy (NCBI): domain Eukaryota; kingdom Metazoa; phylum Mollusca; class Bivalvia; order Mytilida; family Mytilidae; genus Mytilus; species Mytilus trossulus. Next base: position 37,135,253 of record NC_086384.1, on the reverse strand, counting down.
TTATAATAACGAAAAGATAGTCTTTTTATTTCTTTTTAGGTGGGGACTTTGAACAGACAACATGTATAGAGACGGAATAAACACAATGTAATTTCTTTTGTCATTGTAGGAAATTGACAACTTGATGACAGTTCACGGGCAGTGCATGTTTTGGATTTAATTGATCCGGTGTTACTTTAAAACACATTTATTGATTATTTTCTGATATTGTACATTTTTCAGCACCTGTTTGTAACACAGATTAGTATTTCAATCTCGGAGCGGACATTTTATTGTAGGTTTTTACTGAGATTTACGGACCTAGCAAGCGATTTTTAGGGCATTGCCATTTCTTTTGTCTAGGAAAAGCTTTGAGAGATATCTGCACCAAGTTTTTTTATAAACTTTCAGTACATGTATGCCCTGCTGACTGCAAATTTTGAGGTCGATTGTACTTGTAGTTTCAGAGAACATGTGGATTTTTTTTCAGAAGTGACGCAAGAACAATATTGAATTTCGATTTTTCATGAAACATGATTTATTGATCATGATCATGATTGATTGATTGATTGATTGATTGATTGATTGATCGATTGATTGGTTGGTTGGTTAAACACGTTGCTTAAACATGTTGCTTAAACACGTTGGTTAAACACATTGGATAGGCTCAAAATTGGATCCCGTATTTAACGCATGAAACGGAAACATGTATTGATTGATTGATTGGTTGGTTGGTTGGTTAAACACGTTGATTAAACACGTTGGTTAAACATGTTGGTTAAACACGTTGGTTAAACATATTGGTGAAACACGTTGGCTGGTTAAACACGTTGGATAGGCTCAATTTAAACAAGGGAAAAAAAACCATCTTGGATCCCGTATTTAACACATGAAACGGAAACATGCATTGATTGGTTGGTTGGTTAAACACGTTGGTTAAACATGTTGGTTAAACACGTTGGTTAAACATAGTGGTGAAACACGTTGGATAGGCTCAATTTAAACAAGCGAAAAAAAAACACATCTTGGATCCCGTATTTAACACATGAAACGGAAACATGCATTGATTGGTTGGTTGGTTAAACATGTTGGTTAAACATATTGGTTAAACACGTTGGCTGGTTAAACACGTCGGATAGGCTCAATTTAAACAAGCGGGAAAAAAAACACATCTTGGATCCCGTATTTAACACATGAAACGGAAACATGCATTGATTTGTTGGTTGGTTTGTTAAACACGTTGGTTGAACATGTTGGTTAAACACGTTGGTTAAACATATTGGTTAAATATGTTGGTTATAAACGTTTGATAGACTCAATTCAAACAAGCGAAAAAAAAAGAGACCTTGAATCCCGTATCAAACACATGAAACGGAAACATTGATTGATTGATTGATTGATTGATTGATTGATTGATTGATTGATTGGTTGGTTGGTTGGTTGGTTGGTTGGTTGGTTGGTTGGTTGGTTGAAATTCAAACACACATAAAACTGCTTAAATAGTGCCAAAACCACATAATTTGATGACCTTGACCTTTGACCTTGTGACTTTCGTCAAGGTCATTGCTCCACAAGGTCATTGCAAAAGACCCTAAGGGTCAAGGACCTTTTGTTAAAGAGTTTTGCCTAAAAATGGCTTTTTAAAAACCATCGATGGGAGTTATGTCCCTTACATGATGGTAAAATCAATATAGTCATAATGTAAAAAAGTTGCCCCTTGAAGTACCAAGCATTTTTCACTGCTTAATTTTTTTGTATCTATAACCGTTCAAGAGTTATAGGGAAATCAAAGACATGTGAAAATCTAAAATGTGACCTTGACCTTTGACCTTGACCTAATTTTCTAAGTTAGGAATCAGGGGACTCAAATAAAAACATTCCAGGGTTATACGGTTAACGGTTTATGAGTTAAAAAAACATACCGACAAATTTATTCCGTAAAGATAGATAACTCCTATAAAATTTATTCGAATCGCTTCGATCCAAATACGCCAAAAATTCCTGAGGATGTAACGAACAATTTGTAAAAAGAATTTTGTCGCTTTCTTATTTTGTTACGAAGGAGATGCACACACATGATAAACAGTGAATAGGGAGATAACTCTTACAAAGAAAATGGTTCGGCTTAGCAGGGTGAAATTTAAAAGCGCATAAACTATACGATACAATATGAAAAAAATCTAAGCGACATATTGCGAAACAAACATTTATCGCAAGAACAAAATTTGGCGGAAGAAAAAAAAAAAAATAATAATAATAATAATAATAATAATAATCAGAACAAATACAATAGGCTTTCCACAGAAAAGTGGAAAGACCTAATAATATGGATAAAACTGGAGTTGTCGTTCGTTTTACGTTGATAGGATAGATAGCACACAACCTACATTCAGTTGTAAGTGGAGGGTTAAAAAAAAAAGGGGGGGGGCAAAAGGGGGTCTCGGGGAGATTTTTTTTCTTTTTTATTAACGGAACAGAATGGTTAAAAAGGTTTTTTACAATATAAATCAATTGCTTTAAAAAAGCAATTGTAGGGGGTCTTTCCCCCTTTAAAATTAATTGAATTTGGGGGGGGGGGGGGGTGTTTGTTTGTTTGTTTGTTTGTTTGTTCGTTTCTGTATGGGGTCTATATTATTGTTACCGGAGAAGTTTCATGTTTAGTTTGGAAAGTTTTTCTTTTATTTTAGGTACAGCGCGCGCGCCACATCACGTGACACGGGTTTATAATAACGAAAAGATAGTCTTTTTATTTCTTTTTAGGTGGGGACTTTGAACAGACAACATGTATAGAGACGGAATAAACACAATGTAATTTCTTTTGTCATTGTAGGAAATTGACAACTTGATGACAGTTCACGGGCAGTGCATGTTTTGGATTTAATTGATCCGGTGTTACTTTAAAACACATTTATTGATTATTTTCTGATATTGTACATTTTTCAGCACCTGTTTGTAACACAGATTAGTATTTCAATCTCGGAGCGGACATTTTATTGTAGGTTTTTACTGAGATTTACGGACCTAGCAAGCGATTTTTAGGGCATTGCCATTTCTTTTGTCTAGGAAAAGCTTTGAGAGATATCTGCACCAAGTTTTTTTATAAACTTTCAGTACATGTATGCCCTGCTGACTGCAAATTTTGAGGTCGATTGTACTTGTAGTTTCAGAGAACATGTGGATTTTTTTTCAGAAGTGACGCAAGAACAATATTGAATTTCGATTTTTCATGAAACATGATTTATTGATCATGATCATGATTGATTGATTGATTGATTGATTGATTGATTGATCGATTGATTGGTTGGTTGGTTAAACACGTTGCTTAAACATGTTGCTTAAACACGTTGGTTAAACACATTGGATAGGCTCAAAATTGGATCCCGTATTTAACGCATGAAACGGAAACATGTATTGATTGATTGATTGGTTGGTTGGTTGGTTAAACACGTTGATTAAACACGTTGGTTAAACATGTTGGTTAAACACGTTGGTTAAACATATTGGTGAAACACGTTGGCTGGTTAAACACGTTGGATAGGCTCAATTTAAACAAGGGAAAAAAAACCATCTTGGATCCCGTATTTAACACATGAAACGGAAACATGCATTGATTGGTTGGTTGGTTAAACACGTTGGTTAAACATGTTGGTTAAACACGTTGGTTAAACATAGTGGTGAAACACGTTGGATAGGCTCAATTTAAACAAGCGAAAAAAAAACACATCTTGGATCCCGTATTTAACACATGAAACGGAAACATGCATTGATTGGTTGGTTGGTTAAACATGTTGGTTAAACATATTGGTTAAACACGTTGGCTGGTTAAACACGTCGGATAGGCTCAATTTAAACAAGCGGGAAAAAAAACACATCTTGGATCCCGTATTTAACACATGAAACGGAAACATGCATTGATTTGTTGGTTGGTTTGTTAAACACGTTGGTTGAACATGTTGGTTAAACACGTTGGTTAAACATATTGGTTAAATATGTTGGTTATAAACGTTTGATAGACTCAATTCAAACAAGCGAAAAAAAAAGAGACCTTGAATCCCGTATCAAACACATGAAACGGAAACATTGATTGATTGATTGATTGATTGATTGATTGATTGATTGATTGATTGGTTGGTTGGTTGGTTGGTTGGTTGGTTGGTTGGTTGGTTGGTTGAAATTCAAACACACATAAAACTGCTTAAATAGTGCCAAAACCACATAATTTGATGACCTTGACCTTTGACCTTGTGACTTTCGTCAAGGTCATTGCTCCACAAGGTCATTGCAAAAGACCCTAAGGGTCAAGGACCTTTTGTTAAAGAGTTTTGCCTAAAAATGGCTTTTTAAAAACCATCGATGGGAGTTATGTCCCTTACATGATGGTAAAATCAATATAGTCATAATGTAAAAAAGTTGCCCCTTGAAGTGCCAAGCATTTTTCACTGCTTAATTTTTTTGTATCTATAACCGTTCAAGAGTTATAGGGAAATCAAAGACATGTGAAAATCTAAAATGTGACCTTGACCTTTGACCTTGACCTAATTTTCTAAGTTAGGAATCAGGGGACTCAAATAAAAACATTCCAGGGTTATACGGTTAACGGTTTATGAGTTAAAAAAACATACCGACAAATTTATTCCGTAAAGATAGATAACTCCTATAAAATTTATTCGAATCGCTTCGATCCAAATACGCCAAAAATTCCTGAGGATGTAACGAACAATTTGTAAAAAGAATTTTGTCGCTTTCTTATTTTGTTACGAAGGAGATGCACACACATGATAAACAGTGAATAGGGAGATAACTCTTACAAAGAAAATGGTTCGGCTTAGCAGGGTGAAATTTAAAAGCGCATAAACTATACGATACAATATGAAAAAAATCTAAGCGACATATTGCGAAACAAACATTTATCGCAAGAACAAAATTTGGCGGAAGAAAAAAAAAAAAATAATAATAATAATAATAATAATAATAATCAGAACAAATACAATAGGCTTTCCACAGAAAAGTGGAAAGACCTAATAATATGGATAAAACTGGAGTTGTCGTTCGTTTTACGTTGATAGGATAGATAGCACACAACCTACATTCAGTTGTAAGTGGAGGGTTAAAAAAAAAAGGGGGGGGCAAAAGGGGGTCTCGGGGAGATTTTTTTTCTTTTTTATTAACGGAACAGAATGGTTAAAAAGGTTTTTTACAATATAAATCAATTGCTTTAAAAAAGCAATTGTAGGGGGTCTTTCCCCCTTTAAAATTAATTGAATTTGGGGGGGGGGGGGTGTTTGTTTGTTTGTTTGTTTGTTTGTTCGTTTCTGTATGGGGTCTATATTATTGTTACCGGAGAAGTTTCATGTTTAGTTTGGAAAGTTTTTCTTTTATTTTAGGTACAGCGCGCGCGCCACATCACGTGACACGGGTTTATAATAACGAAAAGATAGTCTTTTTATTTCTTTTTAGGTGGGGACTTTGAACAGACAACATGTATAGAGACGGAATAAACACAATGTAATTTCTTTTGTCATTGTAGGAAATTGACAACTTGATGACAGTTCACGGGCAGTGCATGTTTTGGATTTAATTGATCCGGTGTTACTTTAAAACACATTTATTGATTATTTTCTGATATTGTACATTTTTCAGCACCTGTTTGTAACACAGATTAGTATTTCAATCTCGGAGCGGACATTTTATTGTAGGTTTTTACTGAGATTTACGGACCTAGCAAGCGATTTTTAGGGCATTGCCATTTCTTTTGTCTAGGAAAAGCTTTGAGAGATATCTGCACCAAGTTTTTTTATAAACTTTCAGTACATGTATGCCCTGCTGACTGCAAATTTTGAGGTCGATTGTACTTGTAGTTTCAGAGAACATGTGGATTTTTTTTCAGAAGTGACGCAAGAACAATATTGAATTTCGATTTTTCATGAAACATGATTTATTGATCATGATCATGATTGATTGATTGATTGATTGATTGATTGATTGATCGATTGATTGGTTGGTTGGTTAAACACGTTGCTTAAACATGTTGCTTAAACACGTTGGTTAAACACATTGGATAGGCTCAAAATTGGATCCCGTATTTAACGCATGAAACGGAAACATGTATTGATTGATTGATTGGTTGGTTGGTTGGTTAAACACGTTGATTAAACACGTTGGTTAAACATGTTGGTTAAACACGTTGGTTAAACATATTGGTGAAACACGTTGGCTGGTTAAACACGTTGGATAGGCTCAATTTAAACAAGGGAAAAAAAACCATCTTGGATCCCGTATTTAACACATGAAACGGAAACATGCATTGATTGGTTGGTTGGTTAAACACGTTGGTTAAACATGTTGGTTAAACACGTTGGTTAAACATAGTGGTGAAACACGTTGGATAGGCTCAATTTAAACAAGCGAAAAAAAAACACATCTTGGATCCCGTATTTAACACATGAAACGGAAACATGCATTGATTGGTTGGTTGGTTAAACATGTTGGTTAAACATATTGGTTAAACACGTTGGCTGGTTAAACACGTCGGATAGGCTCAATTTAAACAAGCGGGAAAAAAAACACATCTTGGATCCCGTATTTAACACATGAAACGGAAACATGCATTGATTTGTTGGTTGGTTTGTTAAACACGTTGGTTGAACATGTTGGTTAAACACGTTGGTTAAACATATTGGTTAAATATGTTGGTTATAAACGTTTGATAGACTCAATTCAAACAAGCGAAAAAAAAAGAGACCTTGAATCCCGTATCAAACACATGAAACGGAAACATTGATTGATTGATTGATTGATTGATTGATTGATTGATTGATTGATTGGTTGGTTGGTTGGTTGGTTGGTTGGTTGGTTGGTTGGTTGGTTGAAATTCAAACACACATAAAACTGCTTAAATAGTGCCAAAACCACATAATTTGATGACCTTGACCTTTGACCTTGTGACTTTCGTCAAGGTCATTGCTCCACAAGGTCATTGCAAAAGACCCTAAGGGTCAAGGACCTTTTGTTAAAGAGTTTTGCCTAAAAATGGCTTTTTAAAAACCATCGATGGGAGTTATGTCCCTTACATGATGGTAAAATCAATATAGTCATAATGTAAAAAAGTTGCCCCTTGAAGTACCAAGCATTTTTCACTGCTTAATTTTTTTGTATCTATAACCGTTCAAGAGTTATAGGGAAATCAAAGACATGTGAAAATCTAAAATGTGACCTTGACCTTTGACCTTGACCTAATTTTCTAAGTTAGGAATCAGGGGACTCAAATAAAAACATTCCAGGGTTATACGGTTAACGGTTTATGAGTTAAAAAAACATACCGACAAATTTATTCCGTAAAGATAGATAACTCCTATAAAATTTATTCGAATCGCTTCGATCCAAATACGCCAAAAATTCCTGAGGATGTAACGAACAATTTGTAAAAAGAATTTTGTCGCTTTCTTATTTTGTTACGAAGGAGATGCACACACATGATAAACAGTGAATAGGGAGATAACTCTTACAAAGAAAATGGTTCGGCTTAGCAGGGTGAAATTTAAAAGCGCATAAACTATACGATACAATATGAAAAAAATCTAAGCGACATATTGCGAAACAAACATTTATCGCAAGAACAAAATTTGGCGGAAGAAAAAAAAAAAAATAATAATAATAATAATAATAATAATAATCAGAACAAATACAATAGGCTTTCCACAGAAAAGTGGAAAGACCTAATAATA
>NC_086384.1:37101811-37127450 GCF_036588685.1 Mytilus trossulus | reverse complement strand
ATCTAAGCGACATATTGCGAAACAAACATTTATCGCAAGAACAAAATTTGGCGGAAGAAAAAAAAAAAATAATAATAATAATAATAATAATAATAATCAGAACAAATACAATAGGCTTTCCACAGAAAAGTGGAAAGACCTAATAATATGGATAAAACTGGAGTTGTCGTTCGTTTTACGTTGATAGGATAGATAGCACACAACCTACATTCAGTTGTAAGTGGAGGGTTAAAAAAAAAAAGGGGGGGGGGCAAAAGGGGGTCTCGGGGAGATTTTTTTTTTTTTTTTATTAACGGAACAGAATGGTTAAAAAGGTTTTTTACAATATAAATCAATTGCTTTAAAAAAGCAATTGTAGGGGGTCTTTCCCCCTTTAAAATTAATTGAATTTGGGGGGGGGGGGGTGTTTGTTTGTTTGTTTGTTTGTTTGTTCGTTTCTGTATGGGGTCTATATTATTGTTACCGGAGAAGTTTCATGTTTAGTTTGGAAAGTTTTTCTTTTATTTTAGGTACAGCGCGCGCGCCACATCACGTGACACGGGTTTATAATACAGAAAAGATAGTCTTTTTTATTTCTTTTAGGTGGGGACTTTGAACAGACAACATGTATAGAGACGGAATAAACACAATGTAATTTCTTTTGTCATTGTAGGAAATTGACAACTTGATGACAGTTCACGGGCAGTGCATGTTTTGGATTTAATTGATCCGGTGTTTACTTTAAAACACATTTATTGATTATTTTCTGATATTGTACATTTTTCAGCACCTGTTTGTAACACAGATTAGTATTTCAATCTCGGAGCGGACATTTTATTGTAGGTTTTTACTGAGATTTACGGACCTAGCAAGCGATTTTTAGGGCATTGCCATTTCTTTTGTCTAGGAAAAGCTTTGAGAGATATCTGCACCAAGTTTTTTTATAAACTTTCAGTACATGTATGCCCTGCTGACTGCAAATTTTGAGGTCGATTGTACTTGTAGTTTCAGAGAACATGTGGATTTTTTTTCAGAAGTGACGCAAGAACAATATTGAATTTCGATTTTTCATGAAACATGATTATTGATCATGATCATGATTGATTGATCGATTGATTGGTTGGTTGGTTAAACACGTTGCTTAAACATGTTTGCTTAAACACGTTGGTTAAACACATTGGATAGGCTCAAAATTGGATCCCGTATTTAACGCATGAAACGGAAACATGTATTGATTGATTGATTGGTTGGTTGGTTGATTAAACACGTTGATTAAACACGTTGGTTAAACATGTTGGTTAAACACGTTGGTTAAACATATTGGTGAAACACGTTGGCTGGTTAAACACGTTGGATAGGCTCAATTTAAACAAGGGAAAAAAAACCATCTTGGATCCCGTATTTAACACATGAAACGGAAACATGCATTGATTGGTTGGTTGGTTAAACACGTTGGTTAAACATGTTGGTTAAACACGTTGGTTAAACATGTTGGTTAAACACGTTGGTTAAACATAGTGGTGAAACACGTGGATAGGCTCAATTTAAACAAGCGAAAAAAAAACACATCTTGGATCCCGTATTTAACACATGAAACGGAAACATGCATTGATTGGTTGGTTGGTTAAACATGTTGGTTAAACATATTGGTTAACACGTTGGCTGGTTAAACACGTCGGATAGGCTCAATTTAAACAACGGGGAAAAAAAACACATCTTGGATCCCGTATTTAACACATGAAACGGAAACATGCATTGATTTGTTGGTTGGTTTGTTAAACACGTTGGTTGAACATGTTGGTTAAACACGTTGGTTAAACATATTGGTTAAATATGTTGGTTATAAACGTTTGATAGACTCAATTCAAACAAGCGAAAAAAAAAGAGACCTTGAATCCCGTATCAAACACATGAAACGGAAACATTGATTGATTGATTGATTGATTGATTGATTGATTGATTGATTGATTGATTGATTGGTTGGTTGGTTGGTTGGTTGGTTGGTTGGTTGGTTGGTTGGTTGAAATTCAAACACACATAAAACTGCTTAAATAGTGCCAAAACCACATAATTTGATGACCTTGACCTTTGACCTTGTGACTTTCGTCAAGGTCATTGCTCCACAAGGTCATTGCAAAAGACCCTAAGGGTCAAGGACCTTTTGTTAAAGAGTTTTGCCTAAAAATGGCTTTTTAAAAACCATCGATGGGAGTTATGTCCCTTACATGATGGTAAAATCAATATAGTCATAATGTAAAAAAGTTGCCCCTTGAAGTACCAAGCATTTTTCACTGCTTAATTTTTTTGTATCTATAACCGTTCAAGAGTTATAGGGAAATCAAAGACATGTGAAAATCTAAAATGTGACCTTGACCTTTGACCTTGACCTAATTTTCTAAGTTAGGAATCAGGGGACTCAAATAAAAACATTCCAGGGTTATACGGTTAACGGTTTATGAGTTAAAAAAACATACCGACAAATTTATTCCGTAAAGATAGATAACTCCTATAAAATTTATTCGAATCGCTTCGATCCAAATACGCCAAAAATTCCTGAGGATGTAACGAACAATTTGTAAAAAGAATTTTGTCGCTTTCTTATTTTGTTACGAAGGAGATGCACACACATGATAAACAGTGAATAGGGAGATAACTCTTACAAAGAAAATGGTTCGGCTTAGCAGGGTGAAATTTAAAAGCGCATAAACTATACGATACAATATGAAAAAAATCTAAGCGACATATTGCGAAACAAACATTTATCGCAAGAACAAAATTTGGCGGAAGAAAAAAAAAAAAATAATAATAATAATAATAATAATAATAATCAGAACAAATACAATAGGCTTTCCACAGAAAAGTGGAAAGACCTAATAATATGGATAAAACTGGAGTTGTCGTTCGTTTTACGTTGATAGGATAGATAGCACACAACCTACATTCAGTTGTAAGTGGAGGGTTAAAAAAAAAAAGGGGGGGGGGCAAAAGGGGGTCTCGGGGAGATTTTTTTTTTTTTTTATTAACGGAACAGAATGGTTAAAAAGGTTTTTTACAATATAAATCAATTGCTTTAAAAAAGCAATTGTAGGGGGTCTTTCCCCCTTTAAAATTAATTGAATTTGGGGGGGGGGGGGGTGTTTGTTTGTTTGTTTGTTTGTTTGTTCGTTTCTGTATGGGGTCTATATTATTGTTACCGGAGAAGTTTCATGTTTAGTTTGGAAAGTTTTTCTTTTATTTTAGGTACAGCGCGCGCGCCACATCACGTGACACGGGTTTATAATAACGAAAAGATAGTCTTTTTATTTCTTTTTAGGTGGGGACTTTGAACAGACAACATGTATAGAGACGGAATAAACACAATGTAATTTCTTTTGTCATTGTAGGAAATTGACAACTTGATGACAGTTCACGGGCAGTGCATGTTTTGGATTTAATTGATCCGGTGTTACTTTAAAACACATTTATTGATTATTTTCTGATATTGTACATTTTTCAGCACCTGTTTGTAACACAGATTAGTATTTCAATCTCGGAGCGGACATTTTATTGTAGGTTTTTACTGAGATTTACGGACCTAGCAAGCGATTTTTTAGGGCATTGCCATTTCTTTTGTCTAGGAAAAGCTTTGAGAGATATCTGCACCAAGTTTTTTTATAAACTTTCAGTACATGTATGCCCTGCTGACTGCAAATTTTGAGGTCGATTGTACTTGTAGTTTCAGAGAACATGTGGATTTTTTTTCAGAAGTGACGCAAGAACAATATTGAATTTCGATTTTTCATGAAACATGATTTATTGATCATGATCATGATTGATTGATCGATTGATTGGTTGGTTGGTTAAACACGTTGCTTAAACATGTTGCTTAAACACGTTGGTTAAACACATTGGATAGGCTCAAAATTGGATCCCGTATTTAACGCATGAAACGGAAACATGTATTGATTGATTGATTGGTTGGTTGGTTGATTAAACACGTTGATTAAACACGTTGGTTAAACATGTTGGTTAAACACGTTGGTTAAACATATTGGTGAAACACGTTGGCTGGTTAAACACGTTGGATAGGCTCAATTTAAACAAGGGAAAAAAAACCATCTTGGATCCCGTATTTAACACATGAAACGGAAACATGCATTGATTGGTTGGTTGGTTAAACACGTTGGTTAAACATGTTGGTTAAACACGTTGGTTAAACATGTTGGTTAAACACGTTGGTTAAACATAGTGGTGAAACACGTTGGATAGGCTCAATTTAAACAAGCGAAAAAAAAACACATCTTGGATCCCGTATTTAACACATGAAACGGAAACATGCATTGATTGGTTGGTTGGTTAAACATGTTGGTTAAACATATTGGTTAAACACGTTGGCTGGTTAAACACGTCGGATAGGCTCAATTTAAACAAGCGGGAAAAAAAACACATCTTGGATCCCGTATTTAACACATGAAACGGAAACATGCATTGATTTGTTGGTTGGTTTGTTAAACACGTTGGTTGAACATGTTGGTTAAACACGTTGGTTAAACATATTGGTTAAATATGTTGGTTATAAACGTTTGATAGACTCAATTCAAACAAGCGAAAAAAAAAGAGACCTTGAATCCCGTATCAAACACATGAAACGGAAACATTGATTGATTGATTGATTGATTGATTGATTGATTGATTGATTGATTGATTGATTGGTTGGTTGGTTGGTTGGTTGGTTGGTTGGTTGGTTGGTTGGTTGAAATTCAAACACACATAAAACTGCTTAAATAGTGCCAAAACCACATAATTTGATGACCTTGACCTTTGACCTTGTGACTTTCGTCAAGGTCATTGCTCCACAAGGTCATTGCAAAAGACCCTAAGGGTCAAGGACCTTTTGTTAAAGAGTTTTGCCTAAAAATGGCTTTTTAAAAACCATCGATGGGAGTTATGTCCCTTACATGATGGTAAAATCAATATAGTCATAATGTAAAAAAGTTGCCCCTTGAAGTACCAAGCATTTTTCACTGCTTAATTTTTTTGTATCTATAACCGTTCAAGAGTTATAGGGAAATCAAAGACATGTGAAAATCTAAAATGTGACCTTGACCTTTGACCTTGACCTAATTTTCTAAGTTAGGAATCAGGGGACTCAAATAAAAACATTCCAGGGTTATACGGTTAACGGTTTATGAGTTAAAAAAACATACCGACAAATTTATTCCGTAAAGATAGATAACTCCTATAAAATTTATTCGAATCGCTTCGATCCAAATACGCCAAAAATTCCTGAGGATGTAACGAACAATTTGTAAAAAGAATTTTGTCGCTTTCTTATTTTGTTACGAAGGAGATGCACACACATGATAAACAGTGAATAGGGAGATAACTCTTACAAAGAAAATGGTTCGGCTTAGCAGGGTGAAATTTAAAAGCGCATAAACTATACGATACAATATGAAAAAAATCTAAGCGACATATTGCGAAACAAACATTTATCGCAAGAACAAAATTTGGCGGAAGAAAAAAAAAAAAATAATAATAATAATAATAATAATAATAATCAGAACAAATACAATAGGCTTTCCACAGAAAAGTGGAAAGACCTAATAATATGGATAAAACTGGAGTTGTCGTTCGTTTTACGTTGATAGGATAGATAGCACACAACCTACATTCAGTTGTAAGTGGAGGGTTAAAAAAAAAAAGGGGGGGGGGCAAAAGGGGGTCTCGGGGAGATTTTTTTTTTTTTTTATTAACGGAACAGAATGGTTAAAAAGGTTTTTTACAATATAAATCAATTGCTTTAAAAAAGCAATTGTAGGGGGTCTTTCCCCCTTTAAAATTAATTGAATTTGGGGGGGGGGGGGGGTGTTTGTTTGTTTGTTTGTTTGTTTGTTCGTTTCTGTATGGGGTCTATATTATTGTTACCGGAGAAGTTTCATGTTTAGTTTGGAAAGTTTTTCTTTTATTTTAGGTACAGCGCGCGCGCCACATCACGTGACACGGGTTTATAATAACGAAAAGATAGTCTTTTTATTTCTTTTTAGGTGGGGACTTTGAACAGACAACATGTATAGAGACGGAATAAACACAATGTAATTTCTTTTGTCATTGTAGGAAATTGACAACTTGATGACAGTTCACGGGCAGTGCATGTTTTGGATTTAATTGATCCGGTGTTACTTTAAAACACATTTATTGATTATTTTCTGATATTGTACATTTTTCAGCACCTGTTTGTAACACAGATTAGTATTTCAATCTCGGAGCGGACATTTTATTGTAGGTTTTTACTGAGATTTACGGACCTAGCAAGCGATTTTTAGGGCATTGCCATTTCTTTTGTCTAGGAAAAGCTTTGAGAGATATCTGCACCAAGTTTTTTTATAAACTTTCAGTACATGTATGCCCTGCTGACTGCAAATTTTGAGGTCGATTGTACTTGTAGTTTCAGAGAACATGTGGATTTTTTTTCAGAAGTGACGCAAGAACAATATTGAATTTCGATTTTTCATGAAACATGATTTATTGATCATGATCATGATTGATTGATCGATTGATTGGTTGGTTGGTTAAACACGTTGCTTAAACATGTTGCTTAAACACGTTGGTTAAACACATTGGATAGGCTCAAAATTGGATCCCGTATTTAACGCATGAAACGGAAACATGTATTGATTGATTGATTGGTTGGTTGGTTGATTAAACACGTTGATTAAACACGTTGGTTAAACATGTTGGTTAAACACGTTGGTTAAACATATTGGTGAAACACGTTGGCTGGTTAAACACGTTGGATAGGCTCAATTTAAACAAGGGAAAAAAAACCATCTTGGATCCCGTATTTAACACATGAAACGGAAACATGCATTGATTGGTTGGTTGGTTAAACACGTTGGTTAAACATGTTGGTTAAACACGTTGGTTAAACATGTTGGTTAAACACGTTGGTTAAACATAGTGGTGAAACACGTTGGATAGGCTCAATTTAAACAAGCGAAAAAAAAACACATCTTGGATCCCGTATTTAACACATGAAACGGAAACATGCATTGATTGGTTGGTTGGTTAAACATGTTGGTTAAACATATTGGTTAAACACGTTGGCTGGTTAAACACGTCGGATAGGCTCAATTTAAACAAGCGGGAAAAAAAACACATCTTGGATCCCGTATTTAACACATGAAACGGAAACATGCATTGATTTGTTGGTTGGTTTGTTAAACACGTTGGTTGAACATGTTGGTTAAACACGTTGGTTAAACATATTGGTTAAATATGTTGGTTATAAACGTTTGATAGACTCAATTCAAACAAGCGAAAAAAAAAGAGACCTTGAATCCCGTATCAAACACATGAAACGGAAACATTGATTGATTGATTGATTGATTGATTGATTGATTGATTGATTGATTGATTGATTGGTTGGTTGGTTGGTTGGTTGGTTGGTTGGTTGGTTGGTTGGTTGAAATTCAAACACACATAAAACTGCTTAAATAGTGCCAAAACCACATAATTTGATGACCTTGACCTTTGACCTTGTGACTTTCGTCAAGGTCATTGCTCCACAAGGTCATTGCAAAAGACCCTAAGGGTCAAGGACCTTTTGTTAAAGAGTTTTGCCTAAAAATGGCTTTTTAAAAACCATCGATGGGAGTTATGTCCCTTACATGATGGTAAAATCAATATAGTCATAATGTAAAAAAGTTGCCCCTTGAAGTACCAAGCATTTTTCACTGCTTAATTTTTTTGTATCTATAACCGTTCAAGAGTTATAGGGAAATCAAAGACATGTGAAAATCTAAAATGTGACCTTGACCTTTGACCTTGACCTAATTTTCTAAGTTAGGAATCAGGGGACTCAAATAAAAACATTCCAGGGTTATACGGTTAACGGTTTATGAGTTAAAAAAACATACCGACAAATTTATTCCGTAAAGATAGATAACTCCTATAAAATTTATTCGAATCGCTTCGATCCAAATACGCCAAAAATTCCTGAGGATGTAACGAACAATTTGTAAAAAGAATTTTGTCGCTTTCTTATTTTGTTACGAAGGAGATGCACACACATGATAAACAGTGAATAGGGAGATAACTCTTACAAAGAAAATGGTTCGGCTTAGCAGGGTGAAATTTAAAAGCGCATAAACTATACGATACAATATGAAAAAAATCTAAGCGACATATTGCGAAACAAACATTTATCGCAAGAACAAAATTTGGCGGAAGAAAAAAAAAAAAATAATAATAATAATAATAATAATAATAATCAGAACAAATACAATAGGCTTTCCACAGAAAAGTGGAAAGACCTAATAATATGGATAAAACTGGAGTTGTCGTTCGTTTTACGTTGATAGGATAGATAGCACACAACCTACATTCAGTTGTAAGTGGAGGGTTAAAAAAAAAAAGGGGGGGGGGCAAAAGGGGGTCTCGGGGAGATTTTTTTTTTTTTTTATTAACGGAACAGAATGGTTAAAAAGGTTTTTTACAATATAAATCAATTGCTTTAAAAAAGCAATTGTAGGGGGTCTTTCCCCCTTTAAAATTAATTGAATTTGGGGGGGGGGGGGGTGTTTGTTTGTTTGTTTGTTTGTTTGTTCGTTTCTGTATGGGGTCTATATTATTGTTACCGGAGAAGTTTCATGTTTAGTTTGGAAAGTTTTTCTTTTATTTTAGGTACAGCGCGCGCGCCACATCACGTGACACGGGTTTATAATAACGAAAAGATAGTCTTTTTATTTCTTTTTAGGTGGGGACTTTGAACAGACAACATGTATAGAGACGGAATAAACACAATGTAATTTCTTTTGTCATTGTAGGAAATTGACAACTTGATGACAGTTCACGGGCAGTGCATGTTTTGGATTTAATTGATCCGGTGTTACTTTAAAACACATTTATTGATTATTTTCTGATATTGTACATTTTTCAGCACCTGTTTGTAACACAGATTAGTATTTCAATCTCGGAGCGGACATTTTATTGTAGGTTTTTACTGAGATTTACGGACCTAGCAAGCGATTTTTAGGGCATTGCCATTTCTTTTGTCTAGGAAAAGCTTTGAGAGATATCTGCACCAAGTTTTTTTATAAACTTTCAGTACATGTATGCCCTGCTGACTGCAAATTTTGAGGTCGATTGTACTTGTAGTTTCAGAGAACATGTGGATTTTTTTTCAGAAGTGACGCAAGAACAATATTGAATTTCGATTTTTCATGAAACATGATTTATTGATCATGATCATGATTGATTGATCGATTGATTGGTTGGTTGGTTAAACACGTTGCTTAAACATGTTGCTTAAACACGTTGGTTAAACACATTGGATAGGCTCAAAATTGGATCCCGTATTTAACGCATGAAACGGAAACATGTATTGATTGATTGATTGGTTGGTTGGTTGATTAAACACGTTGATTAAACACGTTGGTTAAACATGTTGGTTAAACACGTTGGTTAAACATATTGGTGAAACACGTTGGCTGGTTAAACACGTTGGATAGGCTCAATTTAAACAAGGGAAAAAAAACCATCTTGGATCCCGTATTTAACACATGAAACGGAAACATGCATTGATTGGTTGGTTGGTTAAACACGTTGGTTAAACATGTTGGTTAAACACGTTGGTTAAACATGTTGGTTAAACACGTTGGTTAAACATAGTGGTGAAACACGTTGGATAGGCTCAATTTAAACAAGCGAAAAAAAAACACATCTTGGATCCCGTATTTAACACATGAAACGGAAACATGCATTGATTGGTTGGTTGGTTAAACATGTTGGTTAAACATATTGGTTAAACACGTTGGCTGGTTAAACACGTCGGATAGGCTCAATTTAAACAAGCGGGAAAAAAAACACATCTTGGATCCCGTATTTAACACATGAAACGGAAACATGCATTGATTTGTTGGTTGGTTTGTTAAACACGTTGGTTGAACATGTTGGTTAAACACGTTGGTTAAACATATTGGTTAAATATGTTGGTTATAAACGTTTGATAGACTCAATTCAAACAAGCGAAAAAAAAAGAGACCTTGAATCCCGTATCAAACACATGAAACGGAAACATTGATTGATTGATTGATTGATTGATTGATTGATTGATTGATTGATTGATTGATTGGTTGGTTGGTTGGTTGGTTGGTTGGTTGGTTGGTTGGTTGGTTGAAATTCAAACACACATAAAACTGCTTAAATAGTGCCAAAACCACATAATTTGATGACCTTGACCTTTGACCTTGTGACTTTCGTCAAGGTCATTGCTCCACAAGGTCATTGCAAAAGACCCTAAGGGTCAAGGACCTTTTGTTAAAGAGTTTTGCCTAAAAATGGCTTTTTAAAAACCATCGATGGGAGTTATGTCCCTTACATGATGGTAAAATCAATATAGTCATAATGTAAAAAAGTTGCCCCTTGAAGTACCAAGCATTTTTCACTGCTTAATTTTTTTGTATCTATAACCGTTCAAGAGTTATAGGGAAATCAAAGACATGTGAAAATCTAAAATGTGACCTTGACCTTTGACCTTGACCTAATTTTCTAAGTTAGGAATCAGGGGACTCAAATAAAAACATTCCAGGGTTATACGGTTAACGGTTTATGAGTTAAAAAAACATACCGACAAATTTATTCCGTAAAGATAGATAACTCCTATAAAATTTATTCGAATCGCTTCGATCCAAATACGCCAAAAATTCCTGAGGATGTAACGAACAATTTGTAAAAAGAATTTTGTCGCTTTCTTATTTTGTTACGAAGGAGATGCACACACATGATAAACAGTGAATAGGGAGATAACTCTTACAAAGAAAATGGTTCGGCTTAGCAGGGTGAAATTTAAAAGCGCATAAACTATACGATACAATATGAAAAAAATCTAAGCGACATATTGCGAAACAAACATTTATCGCAAGAACAAAATTTGGCGGAAGAAAAAAAAAAAAATAATAATAATAATAATAATAATAATAATCAGAACAAATACAATAGGCTTTCCACAGAAAAGTGGAAAGACCTAATAATATGGATAAAACTGGAGTTGTCGTTCGTTTTACGTTGATAGGATAGATAGCACACAACCTACATTCAGTTGTAAGTGGAGGGTTAAAAAAAAAAAGGGGGGGGGGCAAAAGGGGGTCTCGGGGAGATTTTTTTTTTTTTTTATTAACGGAACAGAATGGTTAAAAAGGTTTTTTACAATATAAATCAATTGCTTTAAAAAAGCAATTGTAGGGGGTCTTTCCCCCTTTAAAATTAATTGAATTTGGGGGGGGGGGGGGGTGTTTGTTTGTTTGTTTGTTTGTTTGTTCGTTTCTGTATGGGGTCTATATTATTGTTACCGGAGAAGTTTCATGTTTAGTTTGGAAAGTTTTTCTTTTATTTTAGGTACAGCGCGCGCGCCACATCACGTGACACGGGTTTATAATAACGAAAAGATAGTCTTTTTATTTCTTTTTAGGTGGGGACTTTGAACAGACAACATGTATAGAGACGGAATAAACACAATGTAATTTCTTTTGTCATTGTAGGAAATTGACAACTTGATGACAGTTCACGGGCAGTGCATGTTTTGGATTTAATTGATCCGGTGTTACTTTAAAACACATTTATTGATTATTTTCTGATATTGTACATTTTTCAGCACCTGTTTGTAACACAGATTAGTATTTCAATCTCGGAGCGGACATTTTATTGTAGGTTTTTACTGAGATTTACGGACCTAGCAAGCGATTTTTAGGGCATTGCCATTTCTTTTGTCTAGGAAAAGCTTTGAGAGATATCTGCACCAAGTTTTTTTATAAACTTTCAGTACATGCATGCCCTGCTGACTGCAAATTTTGAGGTCGATTGTACTTGTAGTTTCAGAGAACATGTGGATTTTTTTTCAGAAGTGACGCAAGAACAATATTGAATTTCGATTTTTCATGAAACATGATTTATTGATCATGATCATGATTGATTGATCGATTGATTGGTTGGTTGGTTAAACACGTTGCTTAAACATGTTGCTTAAACACGTTGGTTAAACACATTGGATAGGCTCAAAATTGGATCCCGTATTTAACGCATGAAACGGAAACATGTATTGATTGATTGATTGGTTGGTTGGTTGATTAAACACGTTGATTAAACACGTTGGTTAAACATGTTGGTTAAACACGTTGGTTAAACATATTGGTGAAACACGTTGGCTGGTTAAACACGTTGGATAGGCTCAATTTAAACAAGGGAAAAAAAACCATCTTGGATCCCGTATTTAACACATGAAACGGAAACATGCATTGATTGGTTGGTTGGTTAAACACGTTGGTTAAACATGTTGGTTAAACACGTTGGTTAAACATGTTGGTTAAACACGTTGGTTAAACATAGTGGTGAAACACGTTGGATAGGCTCAATTTAAACAAGCGAAAAAAAAACACATCTTGGATCCCGTATTTAACACATGAAACGGAAACATGCATTGATTGGTTGGTTGGTTAAACATGTTGGTTAAACATATTGGTTAAACACGTTGGCTGGTTAAACACGTCGGATAGGCTCAATTTAAACAAGCGGGAAAAAAAACACATCTTGGATCCCGTATTTAACACATGAAACGGAAACATGCATTGATTTGTTGGTTGGTTTGTTAAACACGTTGGTTGAACATGTTGGTTAAACACGTTGGTTAAACATATTGGTTAAATATGTTGGTTATAAACGTTTGATAGACTCAATTCAAACAAGCGAAAAAAAAAGAGACCTTGAATCCCGTATCAAACACATGAAACGGAAACATTGATTGATTGATTGATTGATTGATTGATTGATTGATTGATTGATTGATTGATTGGTTGGTTGGTTGGTTGGTTGGTTGGTTGGTTGGTTGGTTGGTTGAAATTCAAACACACATAAAACTGCTTAAATAGTGCCAAAACCACATAATTTGATGACCTTGACCTTTGACCTTGTGACTTTCGTCAAGGTCATTGCTCCACAAGGTCATTGCAAAAGACCCTAAGGGTCAAGGACCTTTTGTTAAAGAGTTTTGCCTAAAAATGGCTTTTTAAAAACCATCGATGGGAGTTATGTCCCTTACATGATGGTAAAATCAATATAGTCATAATGTAAAAAAGTTGCCCCTTGAAGTACCAAGCATTTTTCACTGCTTAATTTTTTTGTATCTATAACCGTTCAAGAGTTATAGGGAAATCAAAGACATGTGAAAATCTAAAATGTGACCTTGACCTTTGACCTTGACCTAATTTTCTAAGTTAGGAATCAGGGGACTCAAATAAAAACATTCCAGGGTTATACGGTTAACGGTTTATGAGTTAAAAAAACATACCGACAAATTTATTCCGTAAAGATAGATAACTCCTATAAAATTTATTCGAATCGCTTCGATCCAAATACGCCAAAAATTCCTGAGGATGTAACGAACAATTTGTAAAAAGAATTTTGTCGCTTTCTTATTTTGTTACGAAGGAGATGCACACACATGATAAACAGTGAATAGGGAGATAACT
Organism: Mytilus trossulus; assembly: GCF_036588685.1. NCBI lineage: Eukaryota > Metazoa > Mollusca > Bivalvia > Mytilida > Mytilidae > Mytilus > Mytilus trossulus. Next base: position 37,113,969 of record NC_086384.1, on the reverse strand, counting down.
CTTACAAAGAAAATGGTTCGGCTTAGCAGGGTGAAATTTAAAAGCGCATAAACTATACGATACAATATGAAAAAAATCTAAGCGACATATTGCGAAACAAACATTTATCGCAAGAACAAAATTTGGCGGAAGAAAAAAAAAAAAATAATAATAATAATAATAATAATAATAATCAGAACAAATACAATAGGCTTTCCACAGAAAAGTGGAAAGACCTAATAATATGGATAAAACTGGAGTTGTCGTTCGTTTTACGTTGATAGGATAGATAGCACACAACCTACATTCAGTTGTAAGTGGAGGGTTAAAAAAAAAAAGGGGGGGGGGCAAAAGGGGGTCTCGGGGAGATTTTTTTTTTTTTTTATTAACGGAACAGAATGGTTAAAAAGGTTTTTTACAATATAAATCAATTGCTTTAAAAAAGCAATTGTAGGGGGTCTTTCCCCCTTTAAAATTAATTGAATTTGGGGGGGGGGGGGTGTTTGTTTGTTTGTTTGTTTGTTTGTTCGTTTCTGTATGGGGTCTATATTATTGTTACCGGAGAAGTTTCATGTTTAGTTTGGAAAGTTTTTCTTTTATTTTAGGTACAGCGCGCGCGCCACATCACGTGACACGGGTTTATAATAACGAAAAGATAGTCTTTTTATTTCTTTTTAGGTGGGGACTTTGAACAGACAACATGTATAGAGACGGAATAAACACAATGTAATTTCTTTTGTCATTGTAGGAAATTGACAACTTGATGACAGTTCACGGGCAGTGCATGTTTTGGATTTAATTGATCCGGTGTTACTTTAAAACACATTTATTGATTATTTTCTGATATTGTACATTTTTCAGCACCTGTTTGTAACACAGATTAGTATTTCAATCTCGGAGCGGACATTTTATTGTAGGTTTTTACTGAGATTTACGGACCTAGCAAGCGATTTTTAGGGCATTGCCATTTCTTTTGTCTAGGAAAAGCTTTGAGAGATATCTGCACCAAGTTTTTTTATAAACTTTCAGTACATGCATGCCCTGCTGACTGCAAATTTTGAGGTCGATTGTACTTGTAGTTTCAGAGAACATGTGGATTTTTTTTCAGAAGTGACGCAAGAACAATATTGAATTTCGATTTTTCATGAAACATGATTTATTGATCATGATCATGATTGATTGATCGATTGATTGGTTGGTTGGTTAAACACGTTGCTTAAACATGTTGCTTAAACACGTTGGTTAAACACATTGGATAGGCTCAAAATTGGATCCCGTATTTAACGCATGAAACGGAAACATGTATTGATTGATTGATTGGTTGGTTGGTTGATTAAACACGTTGATTAAACACGTTGGTTAAACATGTTGGTTAAACACGTTGGTTAAACATATTGGTGAAACACGTTGGCTGGTTAAACACGTTGGATAGGCTCAATTTAAACAAGGGAAAAAAAACCATCTTGGATCCCGTATTTAACACATGAAACGGAAACATGCATTGATTGGTTGGTTGGTTAAACACGTTGGTTAAACATGTTGGTTAAACACGTTGGTTAAACATGTTGGTTAAACACGTTGGTTAAACATAGTGGTGAAACACGTTGGATAGGCTCAATTTAAACAAGCGAAAAAAAAACACATCTTGGATCCCGTATTTAACACATGAAACGGAAACATGCATTGATTGGTTGGTTGGTTAAACATGTTGGTTAAACATATTGGTTAAACACGTTGGCTGGTTAAACACGTCGGATAGGCTCAATTTAAACAAGCGGGAAAAAAAACACATCTTGGATCCCGTATTTAACACATGAAACGGAAACATGCATTGATTTGTTGGTTGGTTTGTTAAACACGTTGGTTGAACATGTTGGTTAAACACGTTGGTTAAACATATTGGTTAAATATGTTGGTTATAAACGTTTGATAGACTCAATTCAAACAAGCGAAAAAAAAAGAGACCTTGAATCCCGTATCAAACACATGAAACGGAAACATTGATTGATTGATTGATTGATTGATTGATTGATTGATTGATTGATTGATTGATTGGTTGGTTGGTTGGTTGGTTGGTTGGTTGGTTGGTTGGTTGGTTGAAATTCAAACACACATAAAACTGCTTAAATAGTGCCAAAACCACATAATTTGATGACCTTGACCTTTGACCTTGTGACTTTCGTCAAGGTCATTGCTCCACAAGGTCATTGCAAAAGACCCTAAGGGTCAAGGACCTTTTGTTAAAGAGTTTTGCCTAAAAATGGCTTTTTAAAAACCATCGATGGGAGTTATGTCCCTTACATGATGGTAAAATCAATATAGTCATAATGTAAAAAAGTTGCCCCTTGAAGTACCAAGCATTTTTCACTGCTTAATTTTTTTGTATCTATAACCGTTCAAGAGTTATAGGGAAATCAAAGACATGTGAAAATCTAAAATGTGACCTTGACCTTTGACCTTGACCTAATTTTCTAAGTTAGGAATCAGGGGACTCAAATAAAAACATTCCAGGGTTATACGGTTAACGGTTTATGAGTTAAAAAAACATACCGACAAATTTATTCCGTAAAGATAGATAACTCCTATAAAATTTATTCGAATCGCTTCGATCCAAATACGCCAAAAATTCCTGAGGATGTAACGAACAATTTGTAAAAAGAATTTTGTCGCTTTCTTATTTTGTTACGAAGGAGATGCACACACATGATAAACAGTGAATAGGGAGATAACTCTTACAAAGAAAATGGTTCGGCTTAGCAGGGTGAAATTTAAAAGCGCATAAACTATACGATACAATATGAAAAAAATCTAAGCGACATATTGCGAAACAAACATTTATCGCAAGAACAAAATTTGGCGGAAGAAAAAAAAAAAAATAATAATAATAATAATAATAATAATAATCAGAACAAATACAATAGGCTTTCCACAGAAAAGTGGAAAGACCTAATAATATGGATAAAACTGGAGTTGTCGTTCGTTTTACGTTGATAGGATAGATAGCACACAACCTACATTCAGTTGTAAGTGGAGGGTTAAAAAAAAAAAGGGGGGGGGGCAAAAGGGGGTCTCGGGGAGATTTTTTTTTTTTTTTATTAACGGAACAGAATGGTTAAAAAGGTTTCTTACAATATAAATCAATTGCTTTAAAAAAGCAATTGTAGGGGGTCTTTCCCCCTTTAAAATTAATTGAATTTGGGGGGGGGGGGGTGTTTGTTTGTTTGTTTGTTTGTTTGTTCGTTTCTGTATGGGGTCTATATTATTGTTACCGGAGAAGTTTCATGTTTAGTTTGGAAAGTTTTTCTTTTATTTTAGGTACAGCGCGCGCGCCACATCACGTGACACGGGTTTATAATAACGAAAAGATAGTCTTTTTATTTCTTTTTAGGTGGGGACTTTGAACAGACAACATGTATAGAGACGGAATAAACACAATGTAATTTCTTTTGTCATTGTAGGAAATTGACAACTTGATGACAGTTCACGGGCAGTGCATGTTTTGGATTTAATTGATCCGGTGTTACTTTAAAACACATTTATTGATTATTTTCTGATATTGTACATTTTTCAGCACCTGTTTGTAACACAGATTAGTATTTCAATCTCGGAGCGGACATTTTATTGTAGGTTTTTACTGAGATTTACGGACCTAGCAAGCGATTTTTAGGGCATTGCCATTTCTTTTGTCTAGGAAAAGCTTTGAGAGATATCTGCACCAAGTTTTTTTATAAACTTTCAGTACATGTATGCCCTGCTGACTGCAAATTTTGAGGTCGATTGTACTTGTAGTTTCAGAGAACATGTGGATTTTTTTTCAGAAGTGACGCAAGAACAATATTGAATTTCGATTTTTCATGAAACATGATTTATTGATCATGATCATGATTGATTGATCGATTGATTGGTTGGTTGGTTAAACACGTTGCTTAAACATGTTGCTTAAACACGTTGGTTAAACACATTGGATAGGCTCAAAATTGGATCCCGTATTTAACGCATGAAACGGAAACATGTATTGATTGATTGATTGGTTGGTTGGTTGATTAAACACGTTGATTAAACACGTTGGTTAAACATGTTGGTTAAACACGTTGGTTAAACATATTGGTGAAACACGTTGGCTGGTTAAACACGTTGGATAGGCTCAATTTAAACAAGGGAAAAAAAACCATCTTGGATCCCGTATTTAACACATGAAACGGAAACATGCATTGATTGGTTGGTTGGTTAAACACGTTGGTTAAACATGTTGGTTAAACACGTTGGTTAAACATGTTGGTTAAACACGTTGGTTAAACATAGTGGTGAAACACGTTGGATAGGCTCAATTTAAACAAGCGAAAAAAAAACACATCTTGGATCCCGTATTTAACACATGAAACGGAAACATGCATTGATTGGTTGGTTGGTTAAACATGTTGGTTAAACATATTGGTTAAACACGTTGGCTGGTTAAACACGTCGGATAGGCTCAATTTAAACAAGCGGGAAAAAAAACACATCTTGGATCCCGTATTTAACACATGAAACGGAAACATGCATTGATTTGTTGGTTGGTTTGTTAAACACGTTGGTTGAACATGTTGGTTAAACACGTTGGTTAAACATATTGGTTAAATATGTTGGTTATAAACGTTTGATAGACTCAATTCAAACAAGCGAAAAAAAAAGAGACCTTGAATCCCGTATCAAACACATGAAACGGAAACATTGATTGATTGATTGATTGATTGATTGATTGATTGATTGATTGATTGATTGATTGGTTGGTTGGTTGGTTGGTTGGTTGGTTGGTTGGTTGGTTGGTTGAAATTCAAACACACATAAAACTGCTTAAATAGTGCCAAAACCACATAATTTGATGACCTTGACCTTTGACCTTGTGACTTTCGTCAAGGTCATTGCTCCACAAGGTCATTGCAAAAGACCCTAAGGGTCAAGGACCTTTTGTTAAAGAGTTTTGCCTAAAAATGGCTTTTTAAAAACCATCGATGGGAGTTATGTCCCTTACATGATGGTAAAATCAATATAGTCATAATGTAAAAAAGTTGCCCCTTGAAGTACCAAGCATTTTTCACTGCTTAATTTTTTTGTATCTATAACCGTTCAAGAGTTATAGGGAAATCAAAGACATGTGAAAATCTAAAATGTGACCTTGACCTTTGACCTTGACCTAATTTTCTAAGTTAGGAATCAGGGGACTCAAATAAAAACATTCCAGGGTTATACGGTTAACGGTTTATGAGTTAAAAAAACATACCGACAAATTTATTCCGTAAAGATAGATAACTCCTATAAAATTTATTCGAATCGCTTCGATCCAAATACGCCAAAAATTCCTGAGGATGTAACGAACAATTTGTAAAAAGAATTTTGTCGCTTTCTTATTTTGTTACGAAGGAGATGCACACACATGATAAACAGTGAATAGGGAGATAACTCTTACAAAGAAAATGGTTCGGCTTAGCAGGGTGAAATTTAAAAGCGCATAAACTATACGATACAATATGAAAAAAATCTAAGCGACATATTGCGAAACAAACATTTATCGCAAGAACAAAATTTGGCGGAAGAAAAAAAAAAAAATAATAATAATAATAATAATAATAATAATCAGAACAAATACAATAGGCTTTCCACAGAAAAGTGGAAAGACCTAATAATATGGATAAAACTGGAGTTGTCGTTCGTTTTACGTTGATAGGATAGATAGCACACAACCTACATTCAGTTGTAAGTGGAGGGTTAAAAAAAAAAAGGGGGGGGGGGCAAAAGGGGGTCTCGGGGAGATTTTTTTTTTTTTTTATTAACGGAACAGAATGGTTAAAAAGGTTTTTTACAATATAAATCAATTGCTTTAAAAAAGCAATTGTAGGGGGTCTTTCCCCCTTTAAAATTAATTGAATTTGGGGGGGGGGGTGTTTGTTTGTTTGTTTGTTTGTTTGTTCGTTTCTGTATGGGGTCTATATTATTGTTACCGGAGAAGTTTCATGTTTAGTTTGGAAAGTTTTTCTTTTATTTTAGGTACAGCGCGCGCGCCACATCACGTGACACGGGTTTATAATAACGAAAAGATAGTCTTTTTATTTCTTTTTAGGTGGGGACTTTGAACAGACAACATGTATAGAGACGGAATAAACACAATGTAATTTCTTTTGTCATTGTAGGAAATTGACAACTTGATGACAGTTCACGGGCAGTGCATGTTTTGGATTTAATTGATCCGGTGTTACTTTAAAACACATTTATTGATTATTTTCTGATATTGTACATTTTTCAGCACCTGTTTGTAACACAGATTAGTATTTCAATCTCGGAGCGGACATTTTATTGTAGGTTTTTACTGAGATTTACGGACCTAGCAAGCGATTTTTAGGGCATTGCCATTTCTTTTGTCTAGGAAAAGCTTTGAGAGATATCTGCACCAAGTTTTTTTATAAACTTTCAGTACATGTATGCCCTGCTGACTGCAAATTTTGAGGTCGATTGTACTTGTAGTTTCAGAGAACATGTGGATTTTTTTTCAGAAGTGACGCAAGAACAATATTGAATTTCGATTTTTCATGAAACATGATTTATTGATCATGATCATGATTGATTGATCGATTGATTGGTTGGTTGGTTAAACACGTTGCTTAAACATGTTGCTTAAACACGTTGGTTAAACACATTGGATAGGCTCAAAATTGGATCCCGTATTTAACGCATGAAACGGAAACATGTATTGATTGATTGATTGGTTGGTTGGTTGATTAAACACGTTGATTAAACACGTTGGTTAAACATGTTGGTTAAACACGTTGGTTAAACATATTGGTGAAACACGTTGGCTGGTTAAACACGTTGGATAGGCTCAATTTAAACAAGGGAAAAAAAACCATCTTGGATCCCGTATTTAACACATGAAACGGAAACATGCATTGATTGGTTGGTTGGTTAAACACGTTGGTTAAACATGTTGGTTAAACACGTTGGTTAAACATGTTGGTTAAACACGTTGGTTAAACATAGTGGTGAAACACGTTGGATAGGCTCAATTTAAACAAGCGAAAAAAAAACACATCTTGGATCCCGTATTTAACACATGAAACGGAAACATGCATTGATTGGTTGGTTGGTTAAACATGTTGGTTAAACATATTGGTTAAACACGTTGGCTGGTTAAACACGTCGGATAGGCTCAATTTAAACAAGCGGGAAAAAAAACACATCTTGGATCCCGTATTTAACACATGAAACGGAAACATGCATTGATTTGTTGGTTGGTTTGTTAAACACGTTGGTTGAACATGTTGGTTAAACACGTTGGTTAAACATATTGGTTAAATATGTTGGTTATAAACGTTTGATAGACTCAATTCAAACAAGCGAAAAAAAAAGAGACCTTGAATCCCGTATCAAACACATGAAACGGAAACATTGATTGATTGATTGATTGATTGATTGATTGATTGATTGATTGATTGATTGATTGGTTGGTTGGTTGGTTGGTTGGTTGGTTGGTTGGTTGGTTGGTTGAAATTCAAACACACATAAAACTGCTTAAATAGTGCCAAAACCACATAATTTGATGACCTTGACCTTTGACCTTGTGACTTTCGTCAAGGTCATTGCTCCACAAGGTCATTGCAAAAGACCCTAAGGGTCAAGGACCTTTTGTTAAAGAGTTTTGCCTAAAAATGGCTTTTTAAAAACCATCGATGGGAGTTATGTCCCTTACATGATGGTAAAATCAATATAGTCATAATGTAAAAAAGTTGCCCCTTGAAGTACCAAGCATTTTTCACTGCTTAATTTTTTTGTATCTATAACCGTTCAAGAGTTATAGGGAAATCAAAGACATGTGAAAATCTAAAATGTGACCTTGACCTTTGACCTTGACCTAATTTTCTAAGTTAGGAATCAGGGGACTCAAATAAAAACATTCCAGGGTTATACGGTTAACGGTTTATGAGTTAAAAAAACATACCGACAAATTTATTCCGTAAAGATAGATAACTCCTATAAAATTTATTCGAATCGCTTCGATCCAAATACGCCAAAAATTCCTGAGGATGTAACGAACAATTTGTAAAAAGAATTTTGTCGCTTTCTTATTTTGTTACGAAGGAGATGCACACACATGATAAACAGTGAATAGGGAGATAACTCTTACAAAGAAAATGGTTCGGCTTAGCAGGGTGAAATTTAAAAGCGCATAAACTATACGATACAATATGAAAAAAATCTAAGCGACATATTGCGAAACAAACATTTATCGCAAGAACAAAATTTGGCGGAAGAAAAAAAAAAAAATAATAATAATAATAATAATAATAATAATCAGAACAAATACAATAGGCTTTCCACAGAAAAGTGGAAAGACCTAATAATATGGATAAAACTGGAGTTGTCGTTCGTTTTACGTTGATAGGATAGATAGCACACAACCTACATTCAGTTGTAAGTGGAGGGTTAAAAAAAAAAAGGGGGGGGGGCAAAAGGGGGTCTCGGGGAGATTTTTTTTTTTTTTTATTAACGGAACAGAATGGTTAAAAAGGTTTTTTACAATATAAATCAATTGCTTTAAAAAAGCAATTGTAGGGGGTCTTTCCCCCTTTAAAATTAATTGAATTTGGGGGGGGGGGGTGTTTGTTTGTTTGTTTGTTTGTTTGTTCGTTTCTGTATGGGGTCTATATTATTGTTACCGGAGAAGTTTCATGTTTAGTTTGGAAAGTTTTTCTTTTATTTTAGGTACAGCGCGCGCGCCACATCACGTGACACGGGTTTATAATAACGAAAAGATAGTCTTTTTATTTCTTTTTAGGTGGGGACTTTGAACAGACAACATGTATAGAGACGGAATAAACACAATGTAATTTCTTTTGTCATTGTAGGAAATTGACAACTTGATGACAGTTCACGGGCAGTGCATGTTTTGGATTTAATTGATCCGGTGTTACTTTAAAACACATTTATTGATTATTTTCTGATATTGTACATTTTTCAGCACCTGTTTGTAACACAGATTAGTATTTCAATCTCGGAGCGGACATTTTATTGTAGGTTTTTACTGAGATTTACGGACCTAGCAAGCGATTTTTAGGGCATTGCCATTTCTTTTGTCTAGGAAAAGCTTTGAGAGATATCTGCACCAAGTTTTTTTATAAACTTTCAGTACATGTATGCCCTGCTGACTGCAAATTTTGAGGTCGATTGTACTTGTAGTTTCAGAGAACATGTGGATTTTTTTTCAGAAGTGACGCAAGAACAATATTGAATTTCGATTTTTCATGAAACATGATTTATTGATCATGATCATGATTGATTGATCGATTGATTGGTTGGTTGGTTAAACACGTTGCTTAAACATGTTGCTTAAACACGTTGGTTAAACACATTGGATAGGCTCAAAATTGGATCCCGTATTTAACGCATGAAACGGAAACATGTATTGATTGATTGATTGGTTGGTTGGTTGATTAAACACGTTGATTAAACACGTTGGTTAAACATGTTGGTTAAACACGTTGGTTAAACATATTGGTGAAACACGTTGGCTGGTTAAACACGTTGGATAGGCTCAATTTAAACAAGGGAAAAAAAACCATCTTGGATCCCGTATTTAACACATGAAACGGAAACATGCATTGATTGGTTGGTTGGTTAAACACGTTGGTTAAACATGTTGGTTAAACACGTTGGTTAAACATGTTGGTTAAACACGTTGGTTAAACATAGTGGTGAAACACGTTGGATAGGCTCAATTTAAACAAGCGAAAAAAAAACACATCTTGGATCCCGTATTTAACACATGAAACGGAAACATGCATTGATTGGTTGGTTGGTTAAACATGTTGGTTAAACATATTGGTTAAACACGTTGGCTGGTTAAACACGTCGGATAGGCTCAATTTAAACAAGCGGGAAAAAAAACACATCTTGGATCCCGTATTTAACACATGAAACGGAAACATGCATTGATTTGTTGGTTGGTTTGTTAAACACGTTGGTTGAACATGTTGGTTAAACACGTTGGTTAAACATATTGGTTAAATATGTTGGTTATAAACGTTTGATAGACTCAATTCAAACAAGCGAAAAAAAAAGAGACCTTGAATCCCGTATCAAACACATGAAACGGAAACATTGATTGATTGATTGATTGATTGATTGATTGATTGATTGATTGATTGATTGATTGGTTGGTTGGTTGGTTGGTTGGTTGGTTGGTTGGTTGGTTGAAATTCAAACACACATAAAACTGCTTAAATAGTGCCAAAACCACATAATTTGATGACCTTGACCTTTGACCTTGTGACTTTCGTCAAGGTCATTGCTCCACAAGGTCATTGCAAAAGACCCTAAGGGTCAAGGACCTTTTGTTAAAGAGTTTTGCCTAAAAATGGCTTTTTAAAAACCATCGATGGGAGTTATGTCCCTTACATGATGGTAAAATCAATATAGTCATAATGTAAAAAAGTTGCCCCTTGAAGTACCAAGCATTTTTCACTGCTTAATTTTTTTGTATCTATAACCGTTCAAGAGTTATAGGGAAATCAAAGACATGTGAAAATCTAAAATGTGACCTTGACCTTTGACCTTGACCTAATTTTCTAAGTTAGGAATCAGGGGACTCAAATAAAAACATTCCAGGGTTATACGGTTAACGGTTTATGAGTTAAAAAAACATACCGACAAATTTATTCCGTAAAGATAGATAACTCCTATAAAATTTATTCGAATCGCTTCGATCCAAATACGCCAAAAATTCCTGAGGATGTAACGAACAATTTGTAAAAAGAATTTTGTCGCTTTCTTATTTTGTTACGAAGGAGATGCACACACATGATAAACAGTGAATAGGGAGATAACTCTTACAAAGAAAATGGTTCGGCTTAGCAGGGTGAAATTTAAAAGCGCATAAACTATACGATACAATATGAAAAAAATCTAAGCGACATATTGCGAAACAAACATTTATCGCAAGAACAAAATTTGGCGGAAGAAAAAAAAAAAAATAATAATAATAATAATAATAATAATAATCAGAACAAATACAATAGGCTTTCCACAGAAAAGTGGAAAGACCTAATAATATGGATAAAACTGGAGTTGTCGTTCGTTTTACGTTGATAGGATAGATAGCACACAACCTACATTCAGTTGTAAGTGGAGGGTTAAAAAAAAAAAGGGGGGGGGGCAAAAGGGGGTCTCGGGGAGATTTTTTTTTTTTTTTATTAACGGAACAGAATGGTTAAAAAGGTTTTTTACAATATAAATCAATTGCTTTAAAAAAGCAATTGTAGGGGGTCTTTCCCCCTTTAAAATTAATTGAATTTGGGGGGGGGGGGTGTTTGTTTGTTTGTTTGTTTGTTTGTTCGTTTCTGTATGGGGTCTATATTATTGTTACCGGAGAAGTTTCATGTTTAGTTTGGAAAGTTTTTCTTTTATTTTAGGTACAGCGCGCGCGCCACATCACGTGACACGGGTTTATAATAACGAAAAGATAGTCTTTTTATTTCTTTTTAGGTGGGGACTTTGAACAGACAACATGTATAGAGACGGAATAAACACAATGTAATTTCTTTTGTCATTGTAGGAAATTGACAACTTGATGACAGTTCACGGGCAGTGCATGTTTTGGATTTAATTGATCCGGTGTTACTTTAAAACACATTTATTGATTATTTTCTGATATTGTACATTTTTCAGCACCTGTTTGTAACACAGATTAGTATTTCAATCTCGGAGCGGACATTTTATTGTAGGTTTTTACTGAGATTTACGGACCTAGCAAGCGATTTTTAGGGCATTGCCATTTCTTTTGTCTAGGAAAAGCTTTGAGAGATATCTGCACCAAGTTTTTTTATAAACTTTCAGTACATGTATGCCCTGCTGACTGCAAATTTTGAGGTCGATTGTACTTGTAGTTTCAGAGAACATGTGGATTTTTTTTCAGAAGTGACGCAAGAACAATATTGAATTTCGATTTTTCATGAAACATGATTTATTGATCATGATCATGATTGATTGATCGATTGATTGGTTGGTTGGTTAAACACGTTGCTTAAACATGTTGCTTAAACACGTTGGTTAAACACATTGGATAGGCTCAAAATTGGATCCCGTATTTAACGCATGAAACGGAAACATGTATTGATTGATTGATTGGTTGGTTGGTTGATTAAACACGTTGA